>NC_084590.1:46725746-46750746 GCF_033807715.1 Cololabis saira
CGCTGTAGGTTGGAACGGCGCCGTAGGGAAGCGAGGAGGAGGAAGAGGAGGAAGAGGAGGAGGAAGAGTGGGAGGCGTCCTGCAGGGAGAAGGAGGAGGCGGAGGAGGACAGGGAGGCGGTCCGATCGCCATCCGAGCAGACGGTGTTGACGGAGGTGCAGGAGGAGGACGACGCTCCCCGGTCACCCGATGACATCATCCTACCCACAATCCCACTCAGGGACGAGACCGAGGAGGGACGCTTGGCCGCTGCGGGAGGACAGAGAGACAGGAGTTAGCCAATCAGCTGCTCGGGTCTGGTCCCGGACGGGTTCGGGGGGCGGAGCCGCCAGAACTAACTCTGCCCCGGTCATGTGATCTCACGTCAGTCGCAGGATTTCTCGAGCGGCCAGTGACTCATTTCCTGGTTCTGACCTGATGACACCTGAACGAGCCGGTTCTACCGACGTCGGAGAGTTCATTCTAATAAACTTTGCCGTTGCTGAGTGTAGCACCCTATAATGTAATAATTTCCTGAAAATTTTATAACGCCTGAAAATGTAATAAAATTTTCACTTAAAGGAGCTTGAGGCTCCTTTTAAGAAATGAGACTCTCTAGCGCCACCCTTCACCACGACGGCCGTTGGGGGTACTGCAGCCAACAGTGAAGCCGGCACGGGAGAACGGGGAGAACGTGCATGCAGCGTCATGTGACGTCACATCCGCAGGACAGCGCGGGAAATTCGGGACCGAATTGCAGCACATTTTGCAGCACACAGCCTGTTCAAGGCAAAGGAGAGATACACTAGAGGGCTCATTGTTTTGTGTTTGGAACGCTTCATCTGACATTATTACTAGAAAACTTAAAATGTATACAGATTTTTTTCATAAATCTTGCCACAATCCTGCCTCAAGCTCCTTTAACTCAATCAAAAATGTAATAAAATCCAATAATGTAATAATTTGACCAATAATGTAATAAAATATCCTGACTGATATTGTAATAACATTTTTACTGATAATGTAGTACCTTATTACATTATTGGGAATTTATTACATTTTCAGGTGGGTCTTTTTTTTTTCCCAAAACTGATAATAATACTTGACAAATAATGTAATATATATGTTCATTTTCAGTCTAGAGTTCTACATTTTGTGTTTTAAGTATCTAAGAATGTCATATACACTGGATTTGAAACACCAGAATGACTATTGGGTTAAATTGCAGACTTTGAGTACCATGTAATAAATTCCCAATTATGTAATAAGGTATTAGATTATTGGTAAAAATGTTATTACAAAATCCGTCAGGATATTTTATTACATTATTGGTGAAGTTATTACATTATTGGGTTTTATTACATTTTCGATTGAGTTAAGTGCAAATTTTCTTACATTTTCAGGCGTTATTACATTTTCAGGAAATTATTACATTATAGGGTGCTACACTGAGACGTAAAACCGTCACTAAAGACGTCAATGAGAGCTGGGTTAGGAGCTGCCTACCCGCCAATCTCCCAGAACACCTCGGTCCAGACCGGACAGGAAACCGCAAGCATCAAAACGACAAATGGAAGCATCATACCGTACATCTACTGCCGTTTGTCCTGAACGGGAAGTGTGTGCAACGGAGCGTCACGTCACCTCCGAGCTTCCTCTTTTCATCAGTTCTTTTTTTTTTGCTCAAACCTTCTTGTTCCCCCCTTCAGAAGCACGGGGGAGGCAGCATCATGATGCGGAGCTGCTTCACCCCAGGAGGAGCTGGTAAAGAGTCCCTGAATGCACCACCTGGACCCCCCAAGTCGGGGCTAGAACCCGGACAATTCATTGGTGCTCCTACAGAACCAGTAGTAGACAGACCTGCTGATGAAGTAGTGTTGTTTCTGTCAGACTGTTTCAATTCTAGTTTTAGTCTAGTCTTAGGGTCAAGATATCATTTTAGTTTTTATTAGTTTTAGCCAAGTTTCAGTCGACTAAAAGTCTGAGCATTTTAATCTTATTTCAGTCAGAAATGTCCAGGGCCATTTTACTCTAGTTTTAGTCAAAGATTGTATTTATCCAAACCCATTTTACATATTCAAACAAGGTTATCTCATTATTATTATATTATTGTTACCTTATAGACTCAACAATACATTCATTCCAGATACAGAAGACTCTAATTTGAGTTTACAACATATTTATTTTTCCACATTTCTCGACGTCTTTTTCTTTTCTGACGATACATTGGGTTTTCTTTTCCACGTCTATGTAGGAATGTGTATCCAAAGATGGTTCTTCTTCTCCCATCCCCAGAGCAGATCCCCTCGTGACCAGCGATCGGCCCCTTTCTCTGTGGAACTTTTTTTTAAATTGACGTGAACTAGAGCTCTGCGTTAACGGCATCAGCCTCTAACTCTGCAGCTGCATCTTCTGGATCTGATTCCCCGCTGCAGCGACTGGGATTGAGTTTTGAGTTTTTATTTTGTAATCTAGATTTTAGTGTGGTTTTTATTCGTCGACGATATTGCATTATATATTTAATTATCGTTGCGTCTCATTTTCCTCAGGTGATAAAGGTTCGTTGACAACGATATTTAGTCATAATTTTCGTTGACAAAAGCAACTTTACTGTGAAGCCGGCAGCTCGATATGAGATCCGTCACGTAACCACACCAACAACTTTTGGTTTATTTGTAGAGACCTGCCCGCCCTCCATGTCCCTCATTTTACCAGAGCTCCATGTCAACCCCATATCTCTGCCACATCCACGTTTCACCCGACAACCACACACCTGCCTCCACCGCTGGCAGCGCCTCACCGACACGGAGAAGTCTTTAAACTTCATTAGCGTCAACATTCCAGGCGCCTTGGCACCAGGACTTTCCTCCGGTGCGCTGAACCGTTGTTTCTCGTTCAGTTCGTGACACAACGGCAGGTTCTTACAGGAATGAGGTCCACAGCTGCCAGAAGCACCGCGAAGCCGTTAAACCTCCCATTCATGTGGTTTAACGCGTTGTTGTAGATTATTCCACATGTTTTATTGGAAAGAACTTGTTGCGTCTAAATGGACTTCAGACAAAGGTTTATTATCGCTTCGTGCCGGCGTCTGTGTTTTCTATCACGGCTCAGCAAGAGCTGTGGAATCTCAACATCTGAGCGATTTTTAATGATGTTTCCCTTTTAAACTGCAACATTCCTGAAGTGGTTTATTTAAATGAATCAAATCATTCCTTATTTATGGCCAACCATGGTAGTTACACACGTCAGAGGGGGATGACGTTACCAAACGGTGAGGTGGCGGTGATGCACCAGCAGGTCTACGCTGACATGCCCTTCTTTGGTGTGAAAACAGCTGTTTACAGAAATCCAGAGGTGGACGGTGGGTCGAGGGGGAACCTGGAAGGGTCTGAGGACGAAGGCACCTTCACCCACGGACCAAGATTGGTACCTGGGCTAACTGGAGAACTGGAACAGCTGGCCCCTCAGGTCGCCCTGTTCTCTTACAGACTGCCTTACTTTGCCTAAATATAAAGGTACCTGTTGTACAAACAATAATAATTGCGGGTCGTCGATGTGACCAGAACCTTTTTTTTGTCTGGAGGACCTAGTTTCTGCAGCGAGACCTTCCTCAACACCTTCTGCCTCACTGTTCGGGTTGTTCAGATATAAACCCAGAACGAAAAACCGAGCCCACCAATGCAGGAGCGCTATGACACAGGTGCCAGGTAGGTATCAGACAGGTACTCACGGTTCGAAGGGTTTCCCTGAGGCTCTCAGACGGTCCTCATGCTGCGTCAACTGTCAAGTCATTGACTACCGCTGAAGACTGAGTGAAGCCAGCCAGACTGAGATGAAAAAAACGTGTCTGACTTCCTGTTATCGTCTCTGACTGTGCATGTGAGTGTGTGTGACTGTGTTTTTGTTACCTCATGGGGACCAGTCTTTGGTAAGATCTGATCTTTTGGGGTTTTTGTGGGAACCAAATGAGGCAGGACGTCATTTCTGGGGTCTTGGTTGGGGTTCAGAGTTAAGCTATGAAATGAATTTGGGTTAAAGTTCGGTTTTAGGAATGGATGGGTACCGGTTAGGGTTGGGGGGTGGCTTTGGGTGAAGCTGGGCCAATGAATTGGTGTCAGTTTGATGTCCTAATAAGGATGGTTCAGTCAACTCGGGTGAGCTTGAAAGCGAAAGCGGCACACCTGTCTCAGAAGACAGGATGTGGTTTGACGAATACTGGTCTCATCATGTTTTTGTCTTCTCATGAGTTACCACACACACACACACACACACACACACACACACACACACACGGAGACTGGTTCTTCTACCTTTGTGAGGAACCTGAATGATTTAACGCCCCACCAGTTACATAAAAGGGAGATTCTGACGTTAAAACAACACTGGGTCCATTAGATGGAGGGAGGGCATAAACTCAGTTAGCATCTACTCACACCGTTTGAATCCATCGGTGGACTTGGACAGACCTATGAGGAGACGGCAGCAACGGGATGGAAATGCCTCTACAACCGTTTTTATTTCATACACTTCTACATGTACAAAGTTAAAATGACCTTGCTTTATCTGGGACCCTACCCACATTATCTACTGTCTACTCGCTCCCTAGCTTCATCCATTCACCCAACCATCCATCCTGGAACAACCGAGCCACAAACAGGTCGAATTACGAGACCCCTAGCCCAGGGTCGGCCAGACATCCGCTGGGACCTGAGCTCCCAGCTCACGGTCTACAGCTTGTTGGAGATGGTCAAGGTTTCAGATTTCCTTTCAGGAGTGACACCCAACCGTAACGCTAACCCGATCCCTAACCTAACCCTATCCCTACCGTATCCCAAACCCTATTCTATATCAAACCTATCCCTATCCCTAACCTAACCCTATCCCTAACCCTACCATATCCCAAACCCTATTCTATATCAAACCTATCCCTACCCCTAAGCTAACCCCAACCCTATCCCTATCCCTAACCTAACACTAACCCTATCCCTAACCTAACTGTAGCGCTATCCCTAACCCTACCCTGTCCCTAACCTATCCCTATCCCTATCCATAACCTAACCCTAACCTATCCCTAACCTAACCCCAACCCTAACCTTATCCTAACCCTAACCCCAAGTCTCTTCCCTAACCTAACCTTAACCCTAAGCCCTAACCCTGGATGGACAGATTTGATCGGAATTAACGGTGTAATTAGCATCACAGGGTAGCAAGTTGCCTTGCATTTTTAGATGGATTGGAGTTGGAGGAGTCATTTCCTGCCACTATGGCATCTTTTGCAGAGTTAAGAAAATGTCTCTTGTACGTCTGGGTCTCTTTGTCATCCTTGCAACTTGTTTTTAATCCTGGTAAGTTCAACCTCAGCAGAAAGTGTGAGAAAATCAGCTGATGAAAGTCGTGATTCAGCCGTTGACTCATCGTTCCAGCTGCAGTCAGGTGAATCAGACCTGCATGGGCTCTTTCTGCTCCAGAAACAGTCACTTCAGCCTGGAGGCAGAGGCCTGAGATCTTAAGGTGGAATTTCCCTACATACACGTGCTCCACAACTCAGCGGAGGACTGGATTCCAGCGTTTGTGATTACAGTAATAAGAGAGCAGCCGCCGGCTGTCGTTAACTGACGGAACAAGTTCCATCGTCTCTCAACATTTCCCCCGACCCATCAAATGTCTCCGAACAAACGGGACTACGTGGACCCCAACAGCAGACTGCAGTTCCTTTACCGACTGCCAGGGTCTGGATCCAGACCTGCAGTTCCTCTACCAATGATCAGTTTTCATCATCATCATCAGTAACAGACTTGGCGGTCAAGGATGACAGGTTCTTCACTATCTCTGAGGTGTTATTGATCGTTGATTATTGGTACTACCCAGCTATTCGTCGGTAGAGGAACTGCAGGTCTGGATCCGGACCTTGGTGGTCACATTTGACTTTACAGACTTTCAAAGAGCTTCAGATGGAAGAGGATCCAGGAGAACCAGGAGAAACCTGGGGGAACCGAGAGGAACCAGGAGGAACCAGGAGGAACCAGGAGAACTAGGAGAAACTAGGAGAACCAGGAGAACCAGAAGAAACCAGTAGGAACCAGGAAAAACTGGGAGGAACCAGTATGATCCAGGAGAACCAGGAGGAACCAGGACAACCAGGAGGAACCAGGAAAAACTGGGAGGAACCAGTATGATCCAGGAGAACCAGGAGGAACCAGGACAACCAGGAGGAACCAGGAAAACCAGGAGGAACCAGGAGAATCAGGAGAAACCAGGAGAAACCAGGACAACCCGGAGAAACCAGGAGGAACCAGGACATCCGGGAGGAACCAGTATGGTCCAGGAAGAACCAGGACAACCAGAAAGAACCAGGAGAAACCAGGAGAATCAGGAGAAACCAGGAAAAACCAGGAGAAACCAGGAGGAACCAGTCGTTTTAATCTCGTGGAAGTGAAGGTCAGATAAAGCGACGTGTCGACACACAAAGACAGGAAGGGAGTCCTCTCATATCATCGCTTAAGAGACAGAGAAGTGATGTCACGACACACACACACACACACACACACACACACACCGTGGACTACCGCCTGTGACGGACGGCTGACGGCTCTGGACTCCACCTTCCTGCCTCACTTCCACCTCACTTCCTTAAAGCTCCGGCCGTCTACCAGACTTGACTCCTCCCCTTCCTGTGTGACCTGACTCCTCCTCTTCCTGTGTGGCGCAGTGAGCACCGTGGGCCTCCCCCAATATCGGTTCAAAATCCCTGGATGGGTCCTAGCTGCGCCCATTTTAACAAGGACAGGCAAACGCATCCAGTGGAGACTTTTGTAGACTTTAGGTGGCAGGGTATCAGTGGTGTAAAGTAACGAAGTAAAAGTACTTCGTTATTGTACTTAAGTAAGATTTTTGAGAATTTGTACTTTTATTGATACTTTCATTTTTCTGTACTTTTACTTTTACTTCGTTACATTTTCAAGGAAAAAATCGTACTTTTAATCCGCTACATTTAAAATTGGACACGTCGTTACTCGCTACAAATTAAAGCCATGAGAACAGCACAGCGGGGGCTGATTTATGGTTCCGCGTTACACCGGCGCAGAGCTACGGCGTAGGGTACGCGGCGACGCACACCCTATGCCGTAGCCTACGGCGTAGTTGTGCGTCGATTTAATATTATAGATCCATGCGAGACACCTGGGGCAGACGGGGAGACTCGGCCTCCCCGAGAAGGAGCCGCAGCTCCCGGGAGAGTTGCGCTGCAGAGGCGGGCCGGAAGGCCGGAGGAACCGCCGTCGCGTCGAGGACCGATGAAGACTGAAGCCTGAATTATGGTTCCGCGTTAAATCGACGCAGAGCATACGCCGTAAGGTACGGCGTAATGTACGCGGCAAAGCGCACCGTACGGTGCGTGTCGCCGCGTACCCTACGCCGTAGGCTCTGCGTTGGTGTAACGCGGAACCATAAATCAGCCTTGAGCGGCAGCCGACGCTCAAGCCGACGAAATTAAAATGGGGTAATGGAAACAAACGCTAAAGGGGTCAGAATAATATCACCATTATTTAGAGTTGTAAGCAAATTCTTGGATTCTTCATTTCTTTGCAATCCTTTTGAAAATAATTTTGTACTTTGAATTTTGTACTTTGTACTTTTTACTTTTGTACTTAAGTACATTTTACACCATGTACTTTTGGTACTTTATTATATTTAATTTGAGGTACTTTTATACTTTTACTTAAGTAATTTTCTTAATGGGTACTTTTTACTTTTACTTAAGTAATTTTCAAGCAGAAAATTTGTACTTTTACTTAAGTACAATATTTTTGTACTTTTTCCACCTCTGCAGGGTATCCCAGAATGCATTTCACATCACCAAGCAGAGGTAATAGCAGAAGAAGAAGAGGTAAAAGAAAGTTGTGGCTTTAGCTGCTCCAACCGTGTTTGGTTCTGTGACTGAACGTAGTTTTACTTCACAGTTGTGACCCACTGAAGCCGGAGGAGTCGTTAATGTTCCGAGGGTTTCTGTTATACTTCTGAGTACGTGTTATCCTGCTAGCTGAGCTGTGATGTCATCACGCCTGGCCCAACACCCCCACCCCCAAAGTCATCGGACAGCCCTTGTTATTCCCCCCCCACCCTCTGCTCCCCGCTCACTCTGCTGTTACTGGTCTGGACCTTCCTGAACCAATAAGACTAGTACCCGGCACTCATGTTCCAATCCAATCCAATCCACTTTATTTATATAGCACATTTTAAAAAACAACAAGGTTACCAAAGTGCTGCACAATGAGTAAAGCAAGACATAATAAAATAGTAAAAACTAAAAACAGAGTAAAATAGATAAGAGCACATAAAAGCACGGAATAAAAACACACCAGACAGACAACAACCAGTGATTCAGAAACATAAAAGACAGGACAGAGACCACACAACTCTCGTGCTGGATTAAAAGCCAAAGAATTAAAATAAGTTTAGGGGCTATTGCTGAAAAAGCACGGTCGCCACTGGTTTTTTGGCTGGTTTTGGGAACGACAAGACGTGACTGAGCAGAGAAACCTCAAAGACCTCGAGGGAGTGAACACCTGTAGGAGGTCTGAGATGTATTTTGGTGCCAACCCATTTGATGACTTAAAAACAAACAATAGTTTTTTTTAATTAATTCTAAAAGAGACAGGGAGCCAGTGAAGGGAGGCCAGAACGGGGGTGATGTCATCATGCTTGCAGGTTCTTGTTAAAAGATGAGCCTCGTTTTTGGACTAACTGTAAGCGTGCAAGGGAGGTCTGGTTGACGGCAGTATAGAGGGCATTACAGTAGTCCAAACGGGTTGAGATAAAAGCATGAATCACTCGTTCAAAATCATTAAAAGATAAAACAGATTTAATTTTAGATAAAGCCTCAGATGATAAAAACTGGATTTTACTACAGAATTTACTTGCTTGTCCAGTTTAAGATCACTGTCCATTTTGACGCCGAGGTTGGTGACTGTAGTTTTCAAGTAAATTTGTAGGGAACCCAGATCAGACCCAGATTGCCACGGTGATGAAGACAACTGGAGATTTGTTTTATTTTTTATTTTTTTATTTATTTTATCAGGAACTAAGAGTCCAGTTTGTGGGCGGAGCCACTTCGTACCAACATAGCGCTGAGCCGAAAGACAAAAATGAGGCTTTGTCTTTTGTAATTTTTGTCTTTCTTCAGCAAACCAGAACGTCCTTTTTTAAACGTCTTTATTAACAAATGAAACTAGGTTGATGGGACAAAACGTGAAGTACTTTGGGTTTGTGCCGTTTGTGAGGAAAAATACGTAAACGTGGTTTCGTCCAACCGGCCGCTCGTCGATTTTTTCTGGTTATCGCAACAAAAACAGTGGGGAGGCTTCAGAAACCGGCCAATCAGAGAGCAGAGCCCAAGCTGCGTTTTCTCCTCCTCCTCCTCCTTCTCTATTCTATCGTTCATCTCTCCTTATCTTGGGCGTTCTTGCTATTTTCTGCCTCCTTCTTTTCTATAGTTATAATCATCAGATCTGCTGCGGCCTTTTATGGCCTGTTTGTGTGTATTTGTGTGTGTGTTTGCATGTGTTTGCATGTGTTTGTGTGTATTTGTGTGAGTGTGTGTGTTTGCATGTGTTTGTGTGTGTGAGTGTGTGTGTGTTTGCATGTGATTTTCTGTGTGTTTGCATGTGTTCGCATGTGTTTGTGTGTATTTGTGTGAGTGTGTGTTTGCATGTGTGTTTTTGTGTGTGTGTGTTTGCGTGTTTGCATATGTGTGTTTGCGTGTGTTTGTGTGTGTATGTGTTTGCATGTGTGTGTGTTTGTGTGTGTGTTTGAATATGTGTGTGTTTTTGCGTGTGTGTGTATGTGTGTGTCGGAGCAGAAACATTGTTCGGCGCTAAGCTTTATCACCTCCAACCCTGCAACTTCCTGCACAAGCAACAGATGTGTGTGTGTTTGCATGTGTTTGTGTCGTTGCCTCTGTGATAATTGCAGCGTTTGAGCGAGAGCAGAAATGTATCTGCGCTCTGTTTCGAGGCGAGTGTTGCTAACTCTGGACCCGTATAGCGGCAGAGCAGCGCGGTGGCTGGGTGTAATTACGCCTCGTTACGACCCGCCGGGCCTCGGCTCTGCTGACAGGAAGTCACAGCTCTCAGACTCTCGACGCGCAAATAAACCTGCTCAGCCTCAGATGCTTCTTGGGAAAATCAAGAGCTGCTGAGCGTGTTAGCACTGCGATCAGAGCAGATTAAAGGGCAGTTATGGGGGGGGGGTCAGCCTCTGGGGGGACTTGAACCCTCGACCTCTGGATCCCTCGGTGTCAGAAGTCCAACATGGTGTCCATCCATCCATCCATGCATCCATCCATCTTTCTTCCCATCCATCCATCCATCCATGCATCCATCCATCCATGCATCCATCCATCTTTCTTCCCATCCATCCATCCATCCATCCATCATCCATCCATCCATCCATCCATCATCCATCCATCCATCCATCCATCCATCCATCCATCCATCCATCCATCCATCCATCCATCCATCCATCCATCCATCCATGCATCCATCCATCCATGCATCCATCCATCTTTCTTCCCATCCATCCATCCATCCATCCATCCATCCATCCATCCATCCATCCATCCATCCATCCATCATCCATCCATCCATCCATCCATCCATCCATCCATCATCCATCCATCCATCCATCCATCCATCCATCCATCCATCCATCCATCCATCATCCATCCATCCATCATCTATCCATCCATCATCCATCCATCCATCCATCCATCATCCATCCATCATCCATCCATCATCCATTCATCCATCTATCCATCCATCCATCCATCCATCATCCATCCATCCATCCATCCATCATCCATCCATCCATCCATCATCCATCCATCATCCATCCATCCATCATCCATCCATCCATCATCCATCCATCATCCATCCATCATCCATCCATCCATCCATCCATCTATCCATCCATCCATCCATCCATCCATCCATCATCCATCCATCCATCCATCCATCCATCCATCCATCTTTCTGTCCATCCATCCATCCATCCATCCATCCATCCATCCATCCATCCATCCACCATCCATCCATCCATCCATCCATCCATCCATCCATCCATCCATCCATCCATCCATCCATCCATCCATCCACCATCCATCCATCCATCCATCCATGATGATGCACAACCCGGTTCTCTGGAGTTGTCACGGCAACAATAACCATCACTTACTCCTCCAGCCTCAACGATAAAAACAATCCGACTGGACTTCCTGTTCCTGAGTCTGGACCATCTCACCTGTGTTGCTGGGCGATCTCTGGCTGCCGCGCCGTGACCCCTCAGGCATGGTGTGATGATGTCACAGGAAGTAGAAACCTGAGAAGAATCATGAAAAGCAGAGTTAGATTTCCCTGAAACCCCCGCCTCCTTCTTCTTTTGTCACAATGAAAAGAAGAGAAGTGGCTCAGAAAGACAGACAGAGGCCGGAGGGGAAACGATAAAACATGCTGCCGAACACGGGGAGGAGAGGAAGAGTCGCCTCTTCTTCTGCGCGAGCAGCACATGTGTAATGTTTGGCTGCGATGCAAGAATGTGGTTTCCTCATATTACCCGGCTAGCTTGAGCGCCGCGGTCCGCCGGAGTCTCACGGCCTCCGACAACGTCAGCGATCCTCTACACGGGTCGACCCAGTTCGTCCACATAAACAAGTGTTTCTGCAGCTGTCTGCCGGAGGACGGGGGCCGCGGGGGCCCCGGGGGCCCCAGGGGGGGAGAGGTGGAGGTCCAGATCCAGAACAAGCTGCTGCTTTAAACTGTTTCAGCGTGTGGAGACAACTGCAGGTTCCCCTTCATTTGTTGAGATTTAAAGAGCTTCGTTGCCTCGTTTCAGAACCAGACGGACTTCTGAGGAAATCCAAGACGCGTTCACACGACTCAACGCTTCATTTTCACTTCCACCAATCTGGCCATGAATCTTGAAACCTGATTTGACGGATTCTTGTTCATGGAGCCATCTGAGAGGAATCCAGATGTTCTTGCAAAGAAACTGCCCCAGTAATTAGCAGGTGACTGGATGAAACATTCAGCTAACAAAGAACCAAAGTATCAAAGTATCAAAGAACCAAAGTACCAAAGTATCCAAGTACCAAAATACCTACGTACCAACATACCAAAGTACCAAAGTACCAAGGTACCAAGGTACCAAAGTATCAAAGAACCAAAGTACCAAAGTATCCAAGTACCAAAATACCTACGTACCAACATACCAAAGTACCAAAGAACCAAAGTACCAAGGTACCAAAGTATCAAAGAACCAAAGTACCAAAGTATCCAAGTACCAAAATACCTACGTACCAACATACCAAAGTACCAAAGTACCAAAGTACCAAAATACCAAGGTACCAAAGAACCAAAGTACCAAAGAACCAAAGTACCAAAGTATCAAAGAACCAAAGTACCAAAGAATCCAAGTACCAAAATATCTACGTACCAACATACCAAAGTACCAAATAACCAAAGTACCAAGGTACCAAGGTACCAGAAAAACAACGTACCAACATACAAAAGTCCCAAAGAACCAATGTACCAGAGAACTAACATACCGAGGTAACAAAGTACCGAGTGACCGAGGTACCATCCATCCATCCATCCATCCATCCATGTCTTCCTCAGGACCCCCCTTGGTAAGTGTCCAGGAAGCACTACCAAGTCCCATTAGCAGTCCCTCCACTGACCAATAGGGGGCGGCTCCAGCTGTGAGCTTGTCTCAATCGACGTCCATGACGTTCGATGAGCCGAGTTCAAAACCGTCTCCATAGTTTCAACAAATGCCTGTATAATTTGGACTTTTGTGCAGCTGGATGTGATTAACATGATTTCAGTTAATTACCACTGTCTTAACTCAGCTAAAGACCAGAGAGACCACCAAGACCAGACCTAAGAGACCGGCTCGGCCGGGAAGGTCCCTGCTTGGTGGATCTTTATTAGGCAGCAGGAAACGTCAGACTTCTGAGGCTGCAGAGAAGCTCTGAGTGACATCACAGGATGTTTGTCCGGCTCTTACTGCTGCGGTTCCCATGTTCCCACCCCTCCCCCCGTTATTACATGTAGCAGAGGTCTGGGTAGCACCAGAGTTCCCGGCTCTGACTGGAGGAACTGGTTCTGAGTAACGCTGAGTAACCAGACTCCAGTTCCTTCCCTGTTTCCATGACAGGAAACAGAGGATCAGGAGAACCAAAGCTTGCTGAGATGTTCCCGGGTTCCTCAGAGTCCCTGGACTGAACCCTTGACACCAGAACCGGCTCTGTGGCGCAATGGACAGCGCATTGGACTTCTAGCAGTAATGAGCGATTCAAAGGTTGTGGGTTCGAGTCCCACCAGAGTCGTGAGTTCAACTTTAGCCAAAGTGAGAGAAGAGCAGAAAGATCAGCTGATGAAGGAAACGGAAGTGAGAATTTCCTCTGAATGCCAGAGTTCACCGAGAGAACCTCCAGACAAAAGGGGCAGTGGTCCGACGTCGTGGTTGACCGAATGTCAAACTGAGCTTGTGTTTCCATCACCCCTGAGAACGCTGCCTCTCTTTTATTTCCTCAATCAACATTTCCTGCAGGAGTTAAATTAGCTGTATCCTGTGAATCACAGCCGGGTCAAAGCCAGACACGATCAGCTCGACTCAGGGGGAAAGATTTGGACCCTCACAGAGTCCAGTCCGGGTTAAAAGTACCAACGATACTAAAATTACAGTTACGTGGAACAAAATTCAGGTGGGAACGTCAAAGACAAAACAAACTGAAAAAGATGATTTAATATCTGACTTCTTGGTTTCTTGGTAAGCTTTTGTTTTTGTTGTTTTTTGGTTTCATAAGCCAAAGGTATCAAGTTGGTGTGAAAACAGGTTTTAACAATCTTTTCCAATTGTAATTAGCAGTCGACACTGTGGTAAATTATTTTAATATTGTAGTTTTTTCCGTGTTACTACCATGCATAATTCTATACTTTATTGTCATTCTGTATGTTTTTACTATGTACATAATTGTGTCCTGTGTGAGGAAGAATAGCCATTACTCCCACAACGGAGTGATGGCTAATGGGGATCCTAATAAATAAATAAATAAATAAATAAATAAATAAATAAATAAATAAATAAATAAATAAATATTAAATAAATAAATAAATAAATAAATAAATAAATAAATAAATAAATAAATAAATAAATAAATAAATAAATAAATAAATAAATAAATAAATGATTGGGATCAGAGGTGATCAGGATCACCGGCTCTGTGGCGCAATGGACAGCGCATTGGACTTTAGAAGCTTCAAGCTATTCAAAGGTTGTGGGTTCGAGTCCCACCAGAGTCGGGAGCTCATTTCTTGAACTTTAGAGCATCAAATCAATCTTTAGCTGAAGGAAGAACAGAAAGATCAACTCAAGTGAAAACTACCTCCAAGGTCAGCGGTTATCTGGATCAGGAACTGGGTCACCAGGACCGGCCCTTCGGCCCTTCACCTTTAGTTGTGCGGTAACATCACCGGAGGGACTAAACTTTATCTGACACTTCATTAATAAGAAAGTAACTAAAACACCAGAATCATCGTTGGTGGAAAGAACGGTTCTGTCGTGTGAATCAAGGAGTTTCCACCCGTGAAACTGCGCAAACGTGACCGATGGAAACGTCCGTTTTATAAAAAGACAACAATCCACAAACGTTTCTAGCCCAGACTTCCTGAAGAGAGCTGGACAAACAAACTCTGACGTCACCTGCAGGTTCTCTGAGGACCAGAGTTCTGGTCAACGGCATTGTGGCAGGAAGGTTGGGTGTTTGATTGATGGCTACAGTTATTCAGGAAGTGGTTTTTGAGCGACGGCTACAATAATTCTGGGCTCGGTTTTTGATTGACGGCTACAATAATTCGGGGGGTGGTTTTGATTGACGGCTACAATAATTCGGGGTGTGGTTTTTGATTGACGGCTACAATAATTCGGGGTGTGGTTTTTGATTGACGGTTACAATAATTTGGGGTGTGGTTTTTTATTGACAGTTACAATAATTTGGGGTGTGGTTTTTTATTGACGGTTACAATAACTCGGAGCGTGGTTTTTGAGTGACGGCTACAATAATCCGGGACATGGTTTTTGATTGATGGTTACAATAATCCGGGACATGGTTTTTGATTGATGGTTACAATAACTCGGAGCGTGGTTTTTGAGTGACGGCTACAATAATCCAGGGCATGGTTTTTGATTGACGGCTACAATAATCCAGGGCATGGTTTTTGATTGATGGTTACAATAACTCGGAGCGTGGTTTTTGAGTGACGGCTACAATAATCCAGGGCATGGTTTTTGATTGACGGCTACAATAATCCAGGGCATGGTTTTTGATTGACGGCTACAACAATTTGGGGTGTGGCTTTTTATTGACGGTTACAATAATTCGGGGCATGGTTTTTGAGCGACGGCTACAATAATCCGGGACGTGGTCTTTGATTGATGGTTACAATAATTCGGGACGTGGTTTTTGAGTGACGGCTACAATAACTCGGAGCGTGGTTTTCGAGTAACAGCTACAATCATTCGGGGCGTGGTTTTTGATCTAATGGATCCAGGGATGTAGCGTAGCTACGCATTAAACGAAAGACAGCTTCCAGCTAGCTCTGGAGGCGCCTCCAGGTTGCCCCAGGTTGCCCCAGGTTGCCCCCCCCCCTTGACTAACCTGACTACCGTCTGATCTGATCCGCCTCTTTTCAGCGCCATTAGTTCTGGTTTCATCACAAGTGAAGACGGGCGGACCTGAATCTGATGGACGGTGAGCTAGCGCTTGCTTACGTGCTGACTGAGGTCAGGTGGGCGGGGACTAACGAGCCGCTGGGCTTGTCAGCTGTCTAAATCATGCTTCTCAGGGTAATTCAAGAATAAAATCTTGCTTTCTCGTATCCGTGGACTTGACATTTTAATTTGTTAGCGTGTTTAGAGGTTTCCGCGACCTCAGTGGTGCCAACAGAAACCGTCCACTGACACGTCTGCCACGTCTCGTCATCACCTTCCCAGGTACTTCCAGGTGCATCCGCTTCACACACACCTCCTCAAACACACACACACACACACACACACACACACACACACACACACACACACACACACACACACACACACACACACACACACACACACACACACACACACACACACACACACCTGCTCAAACGCACACACCTCCTCAAACACACACGCTAGCTGGCAGCAGCAGAGCGGCGCACTCGCCTCGGAGCGTGCTGTATCTCGTCGTCATGGCGACCAAACACACTTGCAACATCGAATTAGGTGTCAGGTGTGCGCTAACACAATGTCCAGAAGGAACGACATCAGCAATGCATACCTGCCAACATTGGGCTGTGAAAAAGAGGGAGATTTTCTGGGGTAGCGGTTGGAATGCTCCACTCACAACATCCCCACCCTGATATAAACAAGGCGACTTTTAATGAGCTTTAAATCCATAGCTACAATGAAATGCGCTAAAATGTACCTCCCAAAATGATTCTACAGCCTTCTTGGAGCCAAATAAGTTTAGTATTAATAACAATAAAATACAATATTTGTAGAATTTTCCAGGTTCCCTTTGTCCCCCAAGGACCTGTTGTAATTGTAGGTGTCAGACTTTGCAGCTTCAATCACTTTCTTGGAGGGTACATACTGTACTTGTGGGCAGGGCTGGTATGGTTTATCCTGCAAGAAAGGAGTGCGCAAAGAGTAGAATTATCCATACTCATTGTGTTTTCTGTGAGGATCTTTTCCACCATGCTGAATGAGCTCTCTGAGCTTCATTGCTGTGAGGGATGCAGAGTATTGCCTTCATCAGTGATGCCAGATTTGTAAACCTCTCCTCTTTCCCTAGATCCCAGAACCTTCAACTCTCTCTTCCTGTGGGAGATCCTTGCTTGCTATGACTTGATTCTCCATCAACTCTTCCCTCAGCTTTTTTCAAAGCATCTTCTCAAAAAAAACAAATTTTCAAATTTTCAAATTACAAAATAACATATTTTAACCATTTTCCAAACAATAAAATAACTGAAAAAATCTGAAAAATGGTTCAAATATGTTATTTTGTAACTTGACATTTTTTAAATATGTTTATGTAAAATATGCTTTGCTGATGAGAGAATATATTTCTCTATTTTTCTTGTTTTTGTGAGGGGGGATATATTGTTTTTTTATTGTTTTTGTTCTCTATAGCTGATATAAAATGAATTACTGTGGGATCAATAAAGTTCTTATTTTTGCCATCTGAGAAAATTAAATATATTATATTTGGTGCCTAACTGTTTCCCAAGTATATTAGTGCGCGTGTGAATTAATAAATGAGACGTAAAACGTAAATTTCTTTGTAAAAAGGCGCTTCATGAAAATAAGTCCATTCACTTGTATTAGTTTACAGCGCAGTCTTGAACATCCAATATGGTGGAGACGTTCACGTATTGGCAGCTCCATGGGGCGGAGCTTGGATGTAGGCAGTGCTTTTGGGTTGGGTTGCCAGGTTTGTCAGGAACCCGTTAATATAATACATCCATGCAGGAACCCCGACACGTGAAACACCATTGACTCATTTCACTTTAAAATCGGGAGATAAGCGGGAGAAATTACAAATCGGGAGCAGGGCGGGAGAAATGGTTGAAAATCGGGAGACTCCTGCTTAAATCGGGAGTGTTGGCAGGTATGGCAATGGAGTAGGAACTTTTGATGCATATCACCAGGAGGAGACAAAAGACCCCTGGAACCATGTCCCCTGGGCCGGTCCTGGTCTTCATGTCAGAACCAGGTCTGAAGGACACCGGCATTTCAGCTGAAACATCCTCCACAGACACCTGGGTATCTATGTCTCACAAATATCGGTTCTGACTGGTTCTAGACCCAGATTGAAGACGTGGAGGTTATCCACGACTCAAAACCAGGACCTGGAGGTCCACCAGGACCAGAACTGGAGCCATTGGTTTCACCAGACTCCAGTGGACCTGCCAGCGAGGCTCTGTGGCGCAACGGACAGCGCATTGGACTTCTAGACGGATGAAAAGGCTCCAGACGAAGAGATTCAAAGGTTGTGGGTTCGAGTCCCACCAGAGTCGAGTTTTACTGCAGTAACGTCACTGATGCTCGTCTTCAGGATGAGGGAACTCGTTCTTTGGGTTAAATAATATATAAACATAAAATCGAGTTAAAGTCACTGTTGGATCGTGGGCGTGGCTGAAATGAGTGTGGATTCTGTTGCCTGGCAACAGACATGACAGGGGGCGGGGTCAGACGCTAACCACACCCCCTTTTCATAGAGGGTGTCTCCTTGGAAACCAGCAGCTGCGCACAGATGATGTCAAGAGGCCACACACACACACACACACACACACACAGGTCCAGGTTAAACAAACACAACGACATGGATGTAAACGTTCAGTGGTTTTGGTAGCAGGAGTCACACAGGCGCCGTGTGTGTGTGTGTGTGTGTGTGTGCAGTCCTCCGTGTCTCCATGAATGTCTCTTTGACGTCCCTCGTCACCGAGCTGTGAAGCAGGGGAACCAAAGTGAGACCAGAACAATAACAGAAGGTGCTGTGTATAAAAAGAACCGCACAACACCGCTGTGACATCACTGCAGGTTTCCGAAACATCTGAAGGTGACTCCGCCCAGCGCTGCTTGGCCCATATATGGGCAACTGAGCAGATGAAAATCCTGGAACATGTCCTTCACAACTCTTCACCTCCATCCTGACCGGATCTGTCCATCCAGACTTTCTTCTGAAGTTGGAAACATCAAGAAACTGGACCCCTGATGAGCTACCGCTCCGGCCCCTAGTGGCCAGTTGAGGAACTGCAAGGTATCGTACTTCCTTGTTGGGATTCCATCTGATCCCAGGTCTCCCAGTTGGTCCCAGATCCATCAGTTGGTTCACAGGTCTATCAGTTGGTCTCAGGTCTCCCAGTTTGTCCCAGGTCTCCCGGTTGGTCCCAGGTCTATCGATTGGTCCCAGGTCTCCCGGTTGATCCCAGGTCTCCCGGTTGGTCCCAGGTCTATCGATTGGTCCCAGGTCTCCCGGTTGATCCCAGGATGGTCCCCGGTCTCTCGATTGGTCCAAAGTTTCTTGACTGGTCCCTGATTTCCTGGTTGGTCCCAGGTCTCTCAATTGGTCCCAGGTCTATTAGTTGGTCCCAGGTCTCTCGGTTGGTCCCAGGTCTATCGGTTGGTCCCAGGTCTCCAGGTTAGTCCCTGATTTCCTGGTTGGTCCCAGGTCTCCCAGTTGGTCACAGGTGTCTCGATTGGTCCCAAGTTTCTTGATTGGTCCCAGGTCTCCCAGTTGGTCCCAAGTCTCCCAGAGGGTCTCAGGTCTCCCGGTTGGTACCGACCCAATCCAAGCGGCGTTGGGGCGGCCTTTAACTGAAGGGGCGGGCATTAAATAAACCGCATTAGTCGGTACCGCCTCCCGGACATCCAAGTCCAACCCAGAACAGAGGAATCAGGGGGTCTGGCTCGGACAGAAACCCACCGGCTCCGACCCGGGACAGACCTGCTGCAGAACCCTTTAAAAGGTGAGTTCAGGTGAACAGTGAAGCCGGCGCTCAGACAGTCAGCACTTCCTGTTGGATCCTGAGGAGACAGTCGGGAAAACCCAGAATTCCTCTTGTTTTGATGTTCGGGGCTTTTTCATAATCAGGTTTTCTCCGAACGGTTTGCACAATCTGTTAAAAACAAAGCCACAGATGACTCACATCTAGGCTGAAGTCTGGCTCAGTGAGTACAACGTTGTTGTGAAACCCTCAAGCAGGGAGGCGGCCTGACCTTCGACCTCACGTGGAAACCTGAACGACGCCCCTCCTTTTCCTCCTCATTTGTTTTATATGAGACATGGAAACGAGACGGTTCCTGGTTTGATTCCCAGCCGGGTTCCTTGAGTGGGTTTCCTCCAGGACCTCCAGGTCATCCAGTTTCCTCCCCCAGCCCGAAGACCTGGACGTCAGGCGGACCAGCGGCTCGAGTGAACGGGCGACGGCCTCCAGTGACCACTAGGTTCAGCTCTGCTGGTTTCAGCTCTACTAGTCCTGGTTTCAGTTCTACTAGTCCTGGTTTCAGTTCTACTAGTCCTGGTTTAGCAAACTAGTCCTGTTTTCAGTTCTACTAGTCCTGTTTTCAGCTCTACTAGTCCTGGTTAAGCAAACTAGTCCTGGTTTCAGCTCTACTAGTCCTGTTTTCAGTTCTACTAGTCCTGGTTTCAGCTCTACTAGTCCTGTTTTCAGTTTTACTAGTCCTGGTTTCAGCTCTACTAGTCCTGGTTTCTCTACTAGTCCTGGTTTCAGCTCTACTCGTCCTGGTTTCAGCTCTACTCGTCCTGGTTTCAGTTCTACTAGTTCTGGTTTCAGCTCTACTAGTCCTGGTTAAGCAAACTAGTCAGGTTTTCAGTTCTACTAGTCCTGTTTTCAGTTCTACTAGTCCTGGTTTCAGTTCTACTAGTCCTGGTTTCATCTCTACTAGTCCTGTTTTCAGTTCTACTAGTCCTGGTTTCAGTTCTACTAGTCCTGGTTTCAGCTCTACTAGTCCTGGTTAAGCAAACTAGTCATGTTTTCAGTTCTACTAGTCCTGGTTTCAGCTCTACTAGTCATGTTTTCAGTTCTACTAGTCCTGTTTTCAGTTCTACTAGTCCTGGTTTCAGTTCTACTAGTCCTGTTTTCAGCTCTACTAGTCCTGGTTAAGCAAACTAGTCCTGGTTTCAGCTCTACTAGTCCTGTTTTCAGTTCTACTAGTCCTGGTTTCAGCTCTACTAGTCCTGTTTTCAGTTCTACTAGTCCTGGTTTCAGTTCTACTAGTCCTGGTTTCAGTTCTACTAGTCCTGTTTTCAGTTCTACTAGTCCTGGTTTCAGCTCTACTAGTCCTGTTTTCAGTTTTACTAGTCCTGGTTTCAGCTCTACTAGTCCTGGTTTCTCTACTAGTCCTGGTTTCAGCTCTACTCGTCCTGGTTTCAGTTCTACTAGTCCTGTTTTCAGTTCTACTAGTTCTGGTTTCAGCTCTACTAGTCCTGGTTAAGCAAACTAGTCATGTTTTCAGTTCTACTAGTCCTGTTTTCAGTTCTACTAGTCCTGGTTTCAGTTCTACTAGTCCTGGTTTCATCTCTACTCGTCCTGGTTTCAGCTCTACTAGTCCTGTTTTCAGTTCTACTAGTCCTGGTTTCAGTTCTACTAGTCCTGGTTTCATCTCTACTAGTCCTGTTTTCAGTTCTACTAGTCCTGGTTTCAGTTCTACTAGTCCTGGTTTCAGCTCTACTAGTCCTGGTTAAGCAAACTAGTCATGTTTTCAGTTCTACTAGTCCTGGTTTCAGCTCTACTAGTCATGTTTTCAGTTCTACTAGTCCTGTTTTCAGTTCTACTGGTCCTGGTTTCAGTTCTACTAGTCCTGTTTTCAGCTCTACTAGTCCTGGTTAACATATACTAGTCCTGGTTTCAGTTCTACTAGTCCTGGTTAAGCTATACTAGTCCTGGTTTCAGCTCTACTAGTCCTGGTTTCATCTCTACTAGTCCTGGTTTAGCTTTACTAGTCCTGGTTTCAGATCTACTAGTCCTGCTTTCTCTACTAGTCCTGGTTTCAGCTTCACCAATTCTGGTTTTAGCTCTACTAGTCCTGGTTTAATCTCAGCTAGTCCTCAATTCAGGTCCAGTAGTCCTGGTTTCAGGTCAACTAGTCCTGGTTTCAGGTCAACTAGTCCTGGTTTCAACTTTATTAGTCTTGATTTCAGCCCCGCTGGTCCTGGTTTTAGTGCTTGACGGACAGCTTGGTCCAGTTTAAAGGTCTGGTGTGAAAATAGCTCAGGGTTTCATCCAAACGCCCCGTTCTATTTATTTCTATTTATTTCTCCTCTATTGTCTGCAGTTGAATTGATGGAAGTGGACTCGTCTCGGCGGACGGTCGGAGCCTCGAGATGAGACTCCGTGAATGTGTCATCACCCCGTAAACCTGCAGGCGCTCTGTCTGGAGGAATGTCCCATTTCAGTGTAAACGAGAAGGTCGTCGGGTTGTTTTGATGCACAGAACATCTGAGACATGTCCAGAGAGAAACGCGAGGACTCTGCAGCTGCTCCGGCGCTGCCGGACCCGGACAGCAGCTGCCAGAACCAGCTGCCGGGCGTCCAGCGCCGAGGGTCGCCCCCTCGCCGCGCCCAGATGCCCCGCCGGCGGCTAACCGCCACCCAACCAGACGGAAGGCCGGCGTGAGGCGTGGTCCAGGTTCAGAGCCCTGAGGGACGCCGCCAGGGGCTACATCCGGAACCAGGACCAAATATATCAGTTTCAACGACGTCAAGCTACAAAGTGATGCATAATTAAGGGCATAGGAGTTGGCAGTCCGCAAATATTATTAAGCAATATGTGACCAATCTGGGGCTTTCCGATGCATGGCCTTCTGTCCACCCGACTCTCAGGGACGACACTTTCTTCTCGGCGGTTCATCACTCATATTTCAGGCTAGATTACTTCTTAGCTAGCAGCTCTCTAATGAGAGATATCTCAGAATCCAAAATCCATCCTATTACTTACGGAAGGGTATAAGGGCCAGGCAGGAGAAAAATAAAAATAATATTTTAGAGGAGGAAGATTTTTTTTTTCATTATGCACTTCGAGAAAAAAGCCGAAATGTCGAGATTAATGTTAAAATACAATTTCGAGAAAAAAGTTGAAATGTTGAGAAAAAAGTCGAAATGTCTAGAAAAAAGTCGAAATGTCAAGAATAATATTGAAATAGAATTTCGTGAAAAAAGTTGAAATGTTGAGAAAAAAGTCGAAATTATCGTGAATAAAGTTGAAATGTTGAGAAAAAAGGAAAGATTTCGACTTTATTCATGAAATTTCGACTTTTTTCTCAACATTTCAACTTTTCTCTGCAAGTGCACAATAAAAAAAATATTCCCCTCTCAAATATTTTTTCTCCTGCTAATTAGTATTAGCGATCATGCACCAGTTTCTTTCGCTCTGGTGAAGAAGGGAAGCATACCACATTCCAGAAATTGGAGATTTAATACATCATTACTTAAAGACCCCGACTTTGTTAATTTTTTCAAAAATGAAGGGGACATATATTTGCAAAACAACGATCAACCGGAAACGTCAGCATTCCTTGGGAAGCAGGAAAAGCAGTAATGCGAGGCAAAATCTTTTCTTTTTCCTCAAATTTGTTATATTAAAATATATATGATATACAGTATATTATATATTAAAAATGCATATATATATATATATATATATATATATATATATATATATATATATATATATATATATATATATATATATATATGGCTTAGGTTTTTACCAACTTGCTATTAACCATTAATTACGGAAGAGTATTAGGGCCAAGCTGGAGAAAAAATATTTGAGAGGGGAAGATATTTTTTTATTGTGCACTTAAAGAAAAAAAGTCGAAATCTTGAGAAAAAAGTCGAAATGTCGAGATTAATGTTGAAATACAATTTCAAGAAAAAAGTTGAAATCTCGAGAATAATGTTGAAATACAATGTCGAGAATAAAGTCGAAATTTCGTCAATAAAGTCGAAATTTCGCCTTTTTTCTTAACATTTCAACTTTATTCACGAAATTTTGAGTTTTTCTAAATTTTTTCTTGAAATTGTACATCAACATTATTCTCAACATTTCGACTTTTTTCTCGACATTTCAACTTTTTTCTCAAAATTGTACTTCAACATTATTCTCGACATTTCGACTCTTTTCATGACATTTTGACTTTTTTCTCAACATTTCAACTTTTTTCTTGACATTTCGACTTTTTTCTCGAAGTGCATAATGAAAAAAAAAATCTTCCTCCACTAACATATTATTTTTGTTTTTCTCTTGCCTGGCCCTAATACTGTTCCGTACTAAAACCTTTGCTGATGTCTTTCCTTTCTTGGCCTGCTGATGCAAAGGTTCTTAGTCTTTCCCACATTTGTATAATTATCTTTCCAAATCTCCGAGTTGACGTTGAAGCAGCCGTCTCTGCTGTCGTCTTGGAGGAGCATCGTGTCTCGGGGTCGAACATGTTGTTTACTGGTCCCGGCGTCACAAACACTGCGGTAAACATGCGTCGCCCCAGTCTCTCCCCCCCACACCGAGCGTCTCCGCTGAGTCCGGATCCGACCTCAGAGGATGTTAAATTGTCTGACTAATTATCATAAATGTCAAAACCTGGTCACCCAGGAAACCATCCCCCTCACATGCCATAATTACCCCTCATGGGCCCGGTATTAAATCTGGCTCCACGTGGTCGGGGTGGTTTAGTCGGAGGATTCTTTATTTCTAGAAACGAGGCGTTAAAAGCTGGTGGATGTTGATGCCTCGAGTGGGCGTGTCCCAGTTTAAGGTGGGCGTGTCCCAGCCTGAGGTGGGCGTGTCCCAGTTTAAGGTGGGCGTGCCCCAGCCTGAGGTGGGCGTGTCCAAGCCTCAGGTGAAGAGCAGAAGTAGGGAATCCTAAGTATTCCCTTGCTCCTTCCCCAGGATTAAAGGTTCTGCTGATCCTGATCCTTCTGCAGAACAATTGAGAACCTAAAATCCCAAGAAAGTCGTTCTGAACGATTGCTGAGAACAAAGAACCAACTCTGGTGGAGTCGAACCCACAACCTTTGAATAACCTCTTCTACACCCGACTAGAAGTCCAGTTTGGATCTCACCGACCATCCATCCATTCATCCATTCATCCATCCATCCATTCATCCATTCATCCATCCATCCATTCATCCATTCATCCATCCATCCATTCATCCATCCATCCATCCATCCATCCATTGATCTTCTACTACCATCCATCCGTCCGTCCGTCCGTCCGTCCGTCCATCCATCCATCCATTCATCCATCCGTCCGTCCGTCCGTCCGTCCGTCCGTTCGTCCGTCCGTCCGTCCATCCATCCATCCATCCATCCACCCATAAATCCATCCATCCATCCATTGATCTTCTACTACCATCCATCCGTCCGTCCGGCCGCCGTCCATCCGTCCGTCCGTCCGTCC
>NC_084590.1:46753246-46768246 GCF_033807715.1 Cololabis saira
ACCCAACAACACAGCTGTAGACCAGCACCTACCCGGACCAGTTGACCCAACAACACAGCTGTAGACCAGCACCTACCAGGTCCAGGTCACCCAACAACACAGCTGTAGACCAGCACCTACCTGGACCCGGTGACCCAACAACACAGCTGTAGACCAGCACCTACCGAGACCAGGTGATCCAACAACACAGCTGTAGACCAGCACCTACCAGGTCCAGGTGATCCAACAACACAGATGTAGACCAGCACCTACCAGGTCCAGGTGATCCAACAACACAGCTGTAGACCAGCACCTACCTGGATCAGGTGACCCAACAACACAGCTGTAGACCAGCACCTACCTGGACCAGGTGACCCAACAACACAGCTGTAGACCAGCACCTACCAGGACCAGGTGACCCAACAACACAGGTGTAGACCAGCACCTACCTGGACCAGGTGACCCAACAACACAGCTGTAGACCAGCACCTACTGAGACCAGGTGACCCAACAACACAGCTGTAGACCAGCACCTACTGAGACCAGGTGACCCAACAACACAGCTGTAGACCAGCACCTACTCGGACCAGGTGACCCAGCAACACAGCTGTAGACCTGCACCTACCTGGACCAGTTGACCCAGCAACACAGCTGTAGACCAGCACCTACCAGGACCAGGTGACCCAGCAACACAGCTGTAGACCAGCACCTACCAGGACCAGGTGACCCAGCAACACAGCTGTAGACCAGCACCTACCAGGTCCAGTTGACCCAACAACACACCTGTAGACCAGCACCTACTCGGACCAGTTGACCCAACAACACAGCTGTAGACCAGCACCTACCAGGTCCAGGTGACCCAACAACACAGCTGTAGACCAGCACCTACTCGGACCAGTTGACCCAACAACACAGCTGTAGACCAGCACCTACCCGGACCAGGTGACCCAACAACACAGCTGTAGACCAGCACCTACCCGGACCAGGACTCTGTTCCAGACTCGTCCAACCGAGGAAAGGCCCAGAGACACACCCGGCACCCATGACTGAAGTATGTCATGTTGTTACTGAGGAGGTCAGGGGGGCGGGGATAATCAAGAATCCTAATCAAGTAAACGGTCGTAATGTAATAATAATAATGATAACAATAACAATAATAGAAGCAAAGCCGTAAAAGCTTCACTTCTCCGTCATCGGACCAGTCTGACCTCCAGTTTTATCTCATCTAATTGAATTGAAGTCCATTTATAAGTTCTGCTGGTGTTTGAAGGGATTATCGGAGCAGCAGCTCTGACTTCACTCACTTCTGTTTAGTTTCCAAAGTCATCGGACAGCGAACAGAAATGTTTCAATGTTGTGATTTTAACGTCTTTGTTCATCACAAAGCAGCTTGATGTTTTTGTTTGATGGGAAACATTCATCAAAGTGAATCTTGATATAAAGCAAAAAAAATTGCAATATTCAGTGAATCGCGATACTTAACAATCTCAATACTTATCATGATATCGTGATATTTGTCTTGTTCTTAAACATCAATGCAAAGACTTTGAAATTCAGCATTACACGATTGTTTTAAAAAGAAACAGGTGAAAACAAACAAAATCTTTCTCAGCGCGATAATAAAAAAAAAAACCTCCTTCGAGGGAAGTTCAGCTGTCAGGAAATGTTCAGCATCGTCTCCACAGCTTTGATGAAACAAAAGAGCCGGCGTTGCCAAGACGCTTTCAGCATGTCATCATCTCTGAGCAGAACAGAACAGAACCGCTCCACAGAACCGCTCCGAGCTCTGACTGGACCGGTTCAGATGGGACCGGACCGGGACTGGACTGGGCTGAGGGGCCCGGACCGGACTTATAGGACCAGACCGGACTAGGGGGACTGGACCGGGATGATGAGATGGGACCGGACTAATAGGCCTGGACCGGTTCTGATAGGACCGGACTAATAGGACCGGACCGGACTGATAGGACCGGACCCGGCTGATGGAACCGGACCGGACTATTAGGACCGGACCGGTTCTGATGGGACCGGACCGGACTAATAGGACCGGACCGGACTAATAGGACCGGACCGGACTGATAGGACCGGACCCGGCTGATGGGACCGGACCGGACTAATAGGACCGGACCCGGCTGATGGAACCGGACCGGACTATTAGGACCGGACCGGTTCTGATGGGACCGGACCGGACTAATAGGACCGGACCGGTTCTGATGGGACCGGACCGGACTAACTGGACCGGAACTGGCTGATGGAGCTCCCTCAGAACCGGTTCCACCGCCGCATCGCGCAGCTTTATTCGCCCTGAGCGGACTTTTAGACCCGTTAATCCCGGTCCTGGTTCGGACGGAGGTACCGGTCCTGGTTCGGAGAGAGGTACCGGTCCTGGTTCGGAGGGAGGTACCGGTCCTGGTTCGGAGGGAGGTACCGGGGGAACCAGCAGAACCGGGAACTTACCTCAGAGACATGAACTTCAGCCGCCGGTGCGTCGCGCGCAGCGCTGCGTCTTTTCTCCGTCTTTCCCCCGCAGCGGCCGGGCATTAAACTCCAGCTGCTGCTCGTCCTGCTCGTCCTCCTCGTCCTCCTCGTACTCCTCTCCCCCACTAACGCTCACCCACCGACAGATTCGAGGACAGGCCCGGTTCTGCTCCGCTGACCCACTTGGACAGACTTTTACGCTCCAGAGGAAAGAAAAACCAAACCCATCCAAATGTTCCCGGGGAGCTCCGCGGGTCTGGCCGCGAATCCGGAGGGTCCAGCGGGGTCTGGAGGGTCCAGAAGGGGGTCCGGAAAGTCCAGGAGGTCCAGGAGGTCCAGAGAGTCCGGAACGGGGTCCAGAAGGTCCGGGTCCCGCTGGAAGATGCGCCTCGATGGTTCGGAGATGAGCTCCGGTCGGCGGAGACGCGGCTCGACCCAGTCCGGCAGGAGAGAGGGAGGAGGAGGAGAGGAGAGAGGGAGGGATGAGAGGAGGAGGAGAAAGACAGGGAGAGGGAGAAAGAGGGAGGGACAGAGGGTGAGAGGGAGGAAATTTGAATTCTGAATTGAATTTAAATTTTATTTCATTTTATTAACATTTTAGTTAGTTAGTTAGTTAGTTAGTTAGTTAGTTAGTTAGTTAGTTAGTTAGTTAGTTAGTTAGTTAGTTAGTTAGTTAGTTAGTTAGTTTTTTATTTCGGTCAAGTTTAAGCATGACAATCACTAAGCAAAATAATAAATATTTACAGGTTTTTCTTTGGTCAAACATGGTGATTATTTTGACCGAAAAGGTCTGGGCTTGAAGCATAAAGTTTATCTAGAATATGCAAAAAGAACATAATAACATAATAATAACTGTAATAATAAGGATAATAATAATAATAATAATAATAATAATAATGATAATAATAATAATAATAATAATAATAATAATAATAATAATAATAATAATAATAATAATAATAATGGTAGCTCTGAAAACAGAAAGTGAAAAGATGCTGAAGAAACCGACAAAACCAATTTAAGTTGTCATTTCATCTCATGCAAGTGTATTGTGACTGTCTATACATCAAATCCTAGATACTATACATGCATATGTTCATACCGGTACACAATACAATAATACATCCTCACACCTATATACACTGATATAAATATACCCATTTATAAATGAATATATCAGTCTCAACAATATACAAAAAAGAAAAGAAAAGAAAAAAACAAACAACTCTCAGGAGGAAGGAGGGAGGGAGAGAGGGAGGGAGGAGGGAGAGAAAGAGGGAGGTCCAAAACCAGCAGCGAGAGGAAGAAAGAGAGAGAGAGAGAGACTTTGACAATCGTCCAGCTGTTTCACATAAAAACAACTTTCTCTGGATCGCGCTGTTGTTCTCGCGGCCGCGCGCCCTGCGCGCCCCCGCGGGTGGAACTGATTAACACCAATTAGCGCAATGAAAGGTTCTGGTTCCGATGTGACCAGAGTTCTCTGAGCTTCTGGGCCTTACAAGTTACAAGTTAACTTTATTAGTACCCGTAGGCAGTACTCGAGTTGTAAAAAAAGATCAGGGGGGATGGTGGATTTTATCATATGGGGACAGATAATTTGTGCTGATTATAAATAATATAATATATTACAAATAATAGCACTGACCAAAACACCTGCAGAAATACTGCAGGAATGACATAGCAGCAGTTAAATGCAGCCTTCTGTAAGCTTTAAATATCCACTGGGCTTACATCAAATACATCAAAACACAACAATAAAAAACAGTTTTCTGAACTTATCAATATGACTCTGTCCTTCACAGGATAAGTAAAATGGATCACTGCAAAAACTCAAAATCTTAAGAATATTTGTCTTATTTTTAGTTAAAATGTCTCATTTTAGTAAAAAAAATCTCATTACACTTAAAACAAGACTCATCACTGGGAAAAACAACAATTTTCACCTGTTTCAAGTAGATTTTCACTTGAAATAAGTAGAAAAATCTGCCAGTGGAACAAGATTTTATTGCTTGTAATGAGAAGATAAATCTTGTCCCATTGGCAGATTTTTCCTACTTATTTCAAGTGAAAATTTACTTGAAACAGGTGAAAATTGTCAAATAAGTTATTTTTCTGGTGATGACTCTAAATATTGAAATAGCAGTAAAACCACATTCATTGATGAAATGACATAAGGGATGGAAAGGGGGGATGGTAGTTTTACAGGGGGGATGATTTGGACCGTTTTTATTTCAGGGGGGGATGCCATCCCCCCTCATCCCTCCTCAACTCCAGTACTGCCCGTAGGTAAATTTGTTTTGCAGTAGTAGAAGGCATCTCACACACACTCTTTGCCGTCATTAATTTGACACAGGACAAAATAGAATGAACAGGTTTGCAACAGCACAAGACAAACATGGCAGGTATCACGATGCTCACTAACGGGATAAAAGTAGATGTTGCCCACAAGGCTAAGAACAATTAATGAATAAAGAAAGTAAAAACCAAGGTCAGGGTTTATAATAAATAGAAATAAATAAGTTGAAAGCAGGATAGACCTCAGTAAAAAATTAAATGCGTTGAGATTTGTTTAAAAGAGACCTGGACGCAGAACTGAGGCCCAGGGGCATCGCTGCGTGTCCGGGGGGCCCGGTCCTGTTTGGGGCCCCGGTCCTGTAAAAGTCCAGTTTGAACTGCTGATCTGAGGAGTTTATCTGTAAAAACCTGAATAAAAAAATAATTTTGGAAACTGATAAACTTCCAAGAGGGAAAATTGAACTCCTGACTAGATAATTGATGTAAATGTGATAAAAACATTATAAATGTGCCCTTTTTATTTAGAAAAATAAGAAATTTGGACTTCATATATTTACTAATTTACAAGAAAATACAACTAAAAATATCCGGCTTCTGAAACACAAGTTTGTAAGAGGAGAGTTAGAAATACAGACTTTAGAAGTTCATAAATTTGCAAAAAAAATTCTCAAATCCCTGATTTGATAGACTAAAAAAAATCCCAGATATTCTGATTTGTAAATTTCTGATTTATAAACTTGTAAATTTGCTAGAGAAAGTTCAAACTTCAGAAGTTCAGACTTTTCCAACTTCTAGATTCTGACTTTTGTACATTTCTTACATTTTTCAGATGTAAACTCATGATTGCAGAAAAGAGGTCAGATGTTCTGACGACCTGAACAAATGTTGCCGAAGCAAAGGAAGAATTTCTATCTGTGTAAAACTTTATTGTTTTATTGTCAAGACTTGACTTTGTTCAGCTGCGACTAAATAAACCTTCAGGAATTACTGCTGAGTCGTCGACAAAAGGGAGAGTCGGGTCAGAATGTGGTGAAGGGGGGGCGGGGCCTTGGGGGGGGCGGGGCCTTGGGGGGGCGGGGCCTTGGGGGGGCGGGGCCTTGGGGGGGGGTGTCTGGAGATGACATCATCATCATCAGGTTTTCTGTGACTCAGGTTTGGCTGCGGCTCACCTGTCTGCACCCGCAGGTGCAGTGACGTCATCGCCCTCCAGCTGTGATGTCACTGAGAGCCAGAACCAGGTGTCTGCACCCTCGGGTGCAGTGATGTTATCGCCAGGCCTGTGTTGAAAAGATCAATTTTCCGATTCTAAATCGATTCTCATATTCATTCCTAAAAATCGATTCGTATATATCTAAAGATCGATTTTTCTTCGCATCATTACATTACAACTCTTTTTTGGTTTATGTCCAAAAAAGGAATGTTTTGTTGGACACCAGAATAACTAGTGCCATGTTTTTGCCTTTAAATATGTTTAAAGGTATGAAAACATTAAAGTTTTCAATTATAACTGCATAAATTGTCTATTTTTCATTAATTTATATACGGTCTTGGGGTTTCATTTGCATAAAATGCTAAAAACCAAATTCTCAAAAATTAAAAACCGTAATAGACCGAAAATGGAAAAAATTAAAACGGAATGTGGGAAAAACTAAAATGGATTTCATCCGTCTCTGTTTGCTGCCCTGGATCTGTTTGATAATTCTGCTCCACAATGTCTCTGAATTCTGGGAGGTGATTGGTCCTTACAGCCTCATTAGCTGCCAATACTTGCTGTTGAATCTCAATATAATACTAGTATTAATATGATGCATACTGTAACTACACAGTCATATAATTATGGCAATAGCTCAAAAGACAGTTTTAATAACAATAACCCAAATCAACATCGGAACTGGATCCTGATAATCGATTCTGAATCTTAAGAATCTGAATCGAATCGATTCTTGACATTTGAATCGATCCCCAGCCCTAGTCATCGCCCCTGTAGACCTGTACGATCTGGACTTGGACCTCTAGGATCTGGATCCAGACCTGTAGGATCTGGACCTGGTCCTCTGGGATCTGGATCCAGACCTGTAGGATCTGGACCTGGTCCTCTGGGATCTGGATCCAGACCTGTAGGATCTGGATCCAGACCTCTGGGATCTGGATCCAGACCTGTAGGATCTGGATCCAGACCTCTGGGATCTGGATCCAGACCTGCACCTCCTTTACCGATCTCTAGGGTCTGGACCCGGACTTCTAGTGTCTTGATCTTGTTAGGATTTTATGAAATTGTTAAAAGTATGAGGGGTTTTTCTATAAGATTGTACACTGATGGTTGCTCTCAGCACAGAACCACCTTCTGTTTTTATGAGCAGACTGATTAGCTGACTTCTTCTTTAGGTGAGGACGGTGAAGAGGAACGGATGTTTAAGATTAATGGTCCTCCTCCTGTTTTTCTCTGGGTTTTGGTTGTCGTAGATCTTTGGTGGGTTGGCATGTCGGATTAGAGATAGACAACAGAAAAACACCTCCCTTTTTCAGTATAAATATGACTGGATTAATGACAACAGTGTGCATTTCTCTCCTACCTATGTGGTTTGAGAGAAGTGAACCTCCGGCTGGAAAACATTGTGCGTGATATAATAAAAGCTTGTATTAACTTTGATTCTGTTCACTGGTTTACTTATGTACACCAGGCAAACGCACACGAGGATCTATCAATCTAGACCTGCGGTTCCTCTACTGACCTCTAGGATCTGGATCCAGACCTCTAGGGTTCGAGGTCAGAGATCCGTGTGTTAATGGAACAGAACTGGTCTTTGGTTGATCTGGACTGAGATCTGGATTCTGACTCTGAACTAGAAGAACTGACATAAGGGGACATCTGGTCCTCTGGGACCTGGTTGACCCACCTGGACCCGTCTGAGCTGGACACACACACACACACACACACACACACACACACACACACACACACACACACACACACACACACACACACACACACACACACACACACACACACACAGGAATGCAGCAGTGTGATCAGTTGCTAACAGACACAAACACGGCTGCAGCTCCACGCTGTTATTCCCGACTCAGACATTCCTGAACACACTCTCGTCCCGACAATTACGCACACATAAAAACACACACACACACACACACACACACACACACACACACACACACACACACACACACACACACACACACACACACACACACACACACACACACACACACACGGCGGGGGTCAGCGGGTCGGCGGGACACAAAGGGAGAGTTTGGACTGGGACGGCAGGAACGTGAGCAGGAACAATGACCCGTCTGTGAGTCAGCAGGCGGGGGGGCAACGCTAAGTACCCCCCCGGGGCAACACCAAGTACCCCCCCGCCCCGCTGCCCAGGCTGTGAGAGGTGCCCGGCCATGTTTTACAGTGTCAGAGGTGTTGTAACACCGGGCCGAGGGGGAAAGACATCGGCAGGTTTTAGAAGAGCGATTCCTGCTGCAGTTCTGTGTAGGTTTTTATAAAAACACATGAAAACATGGAGAGAGATTGTTCACCAGTGGAGAACATGACTGTTGACAGTTTTCCCAGGAAGTTAACGGGGGGGGGGGGGGGGGGGGGGGGGTAAATAAACAAACAAGAAAACAAACAGGTCAACACTGAAAATACACAGCGAGAAAGTTGTTCTGGTACATCCTCCCCAGGTCGCCCCACCTCCACTGGACCGGCTTTGACCAATAAGAGACTCTATCAAGCCTTGTGGCCCTAATCTGGGTCACGTTCACCCCTAATATGGGCCACGTCCGGTCTTAATCTGGACCAAATCTGGCCCTAATCTTGGCAACGTTCAACCCTAGTCTGGGCCATGTTGGGCCCTAATCTGGGCCATATCGAGTTTTAATCTGGACCATGTTTGGCCTGTATCTGGGCCACGTTGGGACCTAATCTAGGCTATATGTGGTCTTAATCTGGGCCACGTTCAGCCCTAACATGGGACACGTCCGGTCTTAATCTGGACCAAATCTATTCCTAATCTGGGACATGTTTTTCCCTAATCTGGGTCACGTTGGGCCGTATCTGGACCACGTTGGGCCCTAATGTAGTCCACGTTCTGCCCTGAAAGTGAACGCGTTCAACTCTAATCTGGGCCACGTCCGGTCTTAATCTGGTCCAAATTGAGCCCTAATCTGGACCGTCATGGATAATCTGGATAAACTCTTTTGAGGAGTAATGGCCCTTTTCCACTAGTACCTACTCGGTCCTGTTCGGTTTGGTTCTTTTCCACCAGGGGTCCAACGTACCGAGGAGATACTTTTCTGTAGCTACTCTACCGAGGTTCTAAGAGGCTAAATCGGGCTGTGATGTCATCACACTACAGGCCACCGATTGGTCGAGGGGTTGGGAGTTTGGTGATCCAACTCTGAGGTGCAGATGTTCATAAACCTGGTGGCTGAGGAGATAATTAAAAAGGGATTTAACTTGATATGGAACACAAGCCACAGATCCAGCAGCACATATATCATCTCCTCCAGGTTATTTAGACACTGTAACTATTCCCCACTACACGAGGTGAGGCATGCAATTTTCACTGAGCTGGAAGGACCAGGGCAACTGTTCGGATATCGGACTATGTGGCAAGTTCTTCAACAGAAACATAGACTTTGCGTTAAACGTGAAGTGGTAATGAGGTTGTTGAGAAGACTGAATCCACATGGGACGGCCTTGAGAAGACGCAGGATGTTTATAAGACGACCAAGTCCATACCTTGTCAATAAAACTGATTCTGATTCTGAGTTGTGTGTATATGTATACATGGTTGTGGGGAAGATGGTTTGCAAAAAGCATTTGATTGGATTTTACATTGTTATTTAAAATATATAAGCATCTTCCTGGACAAGAATTAACACACTGTGACAGGTAAGCCTTTATTAGCGCCACTGTACTTTGTACACAGTTGTAACCATTGAAAAAAAGCATGTAATCATTTTGAATAAAACTGTATAGTGTCGAGCATTTATGTCGACATTTGGTCTTAATATCTAATATTATACACTGAGTTTTTGCAGTAATAATGAATAACATTGAGTTGTAAAAAGCAGGGACGAGCAACAGAAGAAATGATAATCTGGACCAGGGGTGTACAACCCGCGGCTCTTGCGACTTTTTTTTAGATTTATTAGATAGGTGCAGTGAAAGACAGACACGTAGGAAGTGGGGGCAAAATATGCCGCGACTGGACTCTAACCCGCGTCGCTGTACAGGGGAAGGTTTACATAAGTCCCCCGCTCAACCCGTTGAACCATACGGGCGCACACTGAGGTTGAAAAAATTCACTCTCAAAATGGCAGGTAAAAAATGCAAGTCGTCACGACAGGCCGTGGTATACGCTCATTATATCACAGCTGAGGGGCGTTACGTTACTATAAGCTTAACTATCTTAAAATAACAAGATAAAGAGAGTGACTTGCTGTTAACCGTTTACTTCCACGTCTGGAGCAACAGTAACCAATGCCAACACATCCGGGTCCCTACATACTAACAACCAGCCCCCTGATTGGCTGAGACAAACCAAGCATATACTGTACTGTAACAGGTTGGATTAACTTTACACAAGGGGTGTTCTTCGGCCCGACGCAAAGTGATGTATTGCTTTTATCGGTTACGGTTAATCATAAACGGTTACCAATAATTTAAATATGAAAGAGGAATACACAATCTATTTTATGTGGTTTTTAATTAATCAGAAATACATATTATCCAGTAAAAATTGCCCCACTTCGGAAAAAAATAGCCCCAACTCTCCTGACGTTGGTTCTGCATGTCGTCTTTTCCTCTGCTTTTTTTTAGGAGAAAGTCACTGTTCAATGCTCTACCATATCTGTTGAATCCTGCGCGGAGACCGATGTAGCTGCTCAGTCCATAGAGTTCACCTTTGAAGTTTCTGACAGTGCCATAAAACTCTCCCTGCATCTTTCAAACGGGTCTTCAGCGTTCAAACACTCATAGCCTATTAAGGTTGCTATAGTCGACAGCATGTCGACTATAACATCACATTTGTGTCCTGCATCAAAATATTGTTTGATAATAACAAGTAGGCTATCGCTATCGGCGCTCATGTTTTTAAGTCATGTACTTCCGGGTCAAACGTTCCTTCATCCAATCACCGACGAGTCACGTCGCTTGAAGGGTTCTACCCTTTCCGTTTTGGGTAATGTGTTGTGTTTTCTCTTTTGTCGTTGTGTTTTTCAATTTGCCGTTGTGTTTTCTCTTTGTTGTGTTTTGCACTTCCAAGCCACCATACAGATGTGGCCCGGACCTCATGAATTAGTTTTGAAACAATCTAAATAAAAATAACTGCAGTCAGAGGAAATCTATACCTGGGGCCCGTTTCACAAAGCAGGTTTAGTGAAAACTCTGAGTCTGTTAACCCTGAAATGAGGGAAACTCTGAGTTATCCGTTTCACAAAGGGAGGTAACTCAAACCAGAGAAAGAGGAGTAACTCTAGCCTGTTTCACAAAGAGAGGTAACTTAAGCTCTCGGTCAGTTACCGTAGTAACAGACGCTCTGAACCTAACCTGGTCGGGACCAGGTTTATTTCAGCGAACCTGGAGTTTCTCTCCGTCTCCTCCCTCAGTGGCGTCAATTCAGCCAATGGGTCTTTACGCAATACACATCCGTTTTCTGCACCACGGACAGCAAGCGGCAGATATGAGAGCAGAAAAGGCTTATCTAACAAACGCAATTTAACTCGTTCACTTTATTCACTATGTCAGTGCAACAATATCACAGGGACATCCCAGTTTAACTTCAAACAGTTAAAGTCAAAATGCAGAAAGGAGAGGGAGAGTAAAAAAAAAGTCAAATATTTCCCTTAAACAGCCCTGTTTAAGGGAAATATTTGACTTTTTTTTTTTATGTATAAGAGGATTTATATCTTACTTTGAGATGAACTTGCATAATTAATCCATCAGTGGCTAACAGCCTCGTTAATATCTTCTGGACCCATCACTTGCCTTCTTTCTTTTTTTTTATTGCGTGGTTGTCTGCTTCCTTTTCATTTTTGTAAGTTAGTAACACTGCAGAGCGCACTAAAAACGAGATTGATAGCGACCACTGTCGTCAGGGACGCTGGGACATTTCAAGATATGAGGGGGGTAGGCTATACAAGTGTTGGGAAAGATAATAGCCTACCTACTGAAATCCATCATGTTGTTCTGATATGCATTTGTAGTTATTTTATATGTATGAAGTAATAGAATAAATCAATACAAATAGATGCAGAGTAATTCCATAAATGTATTTAAAAAAAAAACATTTACATTTTCCCCTGAAGCCGAGGTGTGGCAGCTGCCGTACCCAATTGACGGCCCTGATCTAAATGACAATAAAATTTCATTTTTTTTCTCCAAAATATGCTCTCATACTCGCCATACGCACGTATTAACACTTCTAACTCCAGTGGTGTGAAGTATGTGGATCTTGAGATGCAAACTAATGTTTCCTCAAAGGGATTTTGTAAATTGAAAAGATAAATAAAGTTAAAAAGAAAAAAAAGAAAATGTATTGTGCTCTTTTGTGTCGCCGGTTGCCATGGTGAATCCTTGTATCAGCGTTCTACTGATGATGGCTTTTGATTTCCCTCACGCACGTGCTTAACTCCCGGTGAAACTACTTAGAGTTGAGTAAATTACCTCAAATCCGCTGTTCTGGAACCGAAAACTCAGAGTTTCCGATCTCAGAGTAGATCAACTAAGAGTTCAGGATTAGACTCAGTGTATGTTGAACCTGCTTTGTGAAACGGACCCCTGGTCTACATTTCAAAGACAAGCCCACTGGTCTCGGGTCCATGCCGTCAGCCTGATGTGGGCTGGAGAAACCTGCAGACACGGCCACGTTTGGGCCGAACCCTCAAGCGGTCCAACAACAGTATCTCCTTCCTTCTGTTGTTTTATACTTTCACATTTTGGGACTCAATGAATCTGTGGACGGAGACAGATCTGAAGAGCAGATCTGGTGGTCTGCAGAACCAGAACCAGAAGCAGAACCTGGCCCCTACCTGCAAGCGACCATGACGGCTCCGCCAGCTTCTGTCAGGGGAACTTTTCCTCTCCGGGTCTCGTGTCTCCAGCGTTTCCTGCCGGATCAGCTAGCAGCCGGAGTGAAGTCAGCGGAGCTGCTACTGATATTCCATCTCTAATAACGGCCACATTTCCACTGCTAATGACACGGCGGCAGCCATGTTGGCTCCGCGCGCCGTCTCATTACAGGTTATCTGAGAAACCAGCGGCGGCGGCGCGGCGGCGGCGTGGCAGACCTGCGTTAGCGTCCAGCAATTCTCAGTGAGCACGTGTTTGTGTTAATGCACCAGAGTCTGTGTGAAAAACAGGACTATTATGGGGTAAATGTGCAAAGAACAGTTTCTGAAGACGAAGCAGTAACGTGTGCAGGTGGACGAAGCAGCACGAAGGACTCTACGAGTATTTCAGAGTAAAATTCCTCAGATGATTATGATGGTTTGGAAAATGTCAACACAGAACATATTATCACCAAAAGATTCAAATAATCTGCAGAAATCTTTGAGAGTCAGTCATTGTCGGACGTTGCTCTGGCAGTTATTGAAGTGCCCTGAGATGACATTTGTCATGATTTGGTGCTTTATAAATAAAGCTGAATTGGATTGAATGATATATGTGTTAGCTTAAAAATGTTAGATCTGGGCTGTTTGTACAAGATTGTTGGAAAAAAACACAAATCAGCACAAATGTGTCCCGAGATTTCAGTAAAAAAGCTAATTAGCACAAAGATGGAAAAATTAGTTTCTTAGCACTGAGCGGTTAACACCAAACAGTTAGCATAAATAAATTAGCACCAAGTAGTTGACATGAAGTAGTTAGCCCTAAGCAGTTAGCATCAAGCAGTTAGCACTGGAGTAATTTGCATGAAGCTGTTAGCCCAGAGCACTTAGCACAAAGCAGTTAGCATCAAGCAGTTAGCATGAGGCAGATTGTACCAAGTAATTACTATGAAGCAGTTAGCACCAATGTGTTAGCACCAAGCAGTTAGCATGAAGCAGTTACCACCAAGTAGTTAGCACCAAGGAGTTAGCATAAAGCAGTTTGTACCAAGTAATTACCATGAATCAGTTAGAACCAAATACTTAACATGAAGCAATTGGCATGAAGCAGTTTGCCCAAGGCAATTAGCATGAAGAATTAAGGACCAAGTGGTTAGCATGAAACAGTTAGCATGATGCAGTTAGCATGAATTAGTTAGCGCCAAGCAGTTAGCACCAAGTAATTTGCATGAAGCAGTTAGCATTGTGCTATTTCCAAACTTGCATCATTTAAGTTGTTTCCGTCTCCCAGTTGTTATTTCTGCTCTCAGACAGGAAAGGTTGATCAGCTGCACTGATCCATAAAAATCTGTTGATTATTTCTTTTCTTTGCTGTTTTCTGATCAAGTCTTCACAGATTCTTCTTCTTCTTCCGCAGTTGTGCGTGTAGATCTGAGTCCTCCGAAGCTTATCTCTCCGGAGCAGCTCCCCACAATCACGCCCCAGTAATGGACGGAAAAACCCAAATCCCCCCAAACTATGGAGTTAAACGTAGCTGGATACCGAGCCTGGTTTCGGGCCGGAACCAGTGCCAGGAACTGGTGCCAGTAACTGGTGCCAGGAACTGATGCCAGGAACCAGTGCCAGGATCCGTCCCAGCGAGCTCGTGTTTGAGATGCTTCTGTGGTTGTAGTGAGTTTGGGGCTGAGATCAGCCGTGAGTAGGGTTGCCACCCGTCCCTTAAAATACGGAATCTTTACGTAATTGGGAATTAAAAGTTGCGTTCCATATTGAACCAATACGAACATATATTATGGTCTTATTTATTAATGTCATAATATACAGGTGAAGGGAATTTGAATATATTGCAAAACTTCATTTGTAGTAAATTCAACTAAAGGTTAAAGAAACAAATATATTATTTCCCACTACATTCAAAGTGAGATATTTCAAGCCTTTATTTGTTATAATGTTGATGATTATGACTCACAGTTTATGAAAACCCCAAATAAAAAATCTCAAAAAATTTGAATATTTTCTTAAATCAATAAACAATTCAATCATCAAAATTGTAACGAATAAAGGTTTAACATATCTTGCTTTACATGTAATGAGACTATGACTAGACTAGACATATGAGACGAGAGATATTCCTGCCTAAATCTGCTAAATCTGGTACAAGGCATCTTTTCTCATCTC
>NC_084590.1:46770746-46818246 GCF_033807715.1 Cololabis saira
AGAGATAGAAATAAGTTCCCCATTACGTGTATAATAAATACATTAAAGGCAATGATTTTAAACATATGTTTAAAAGCAAGTCTAAAAAATAAATAGGTAAATCAGCTATTTATGAGTCTGATGGATGAGGGCACAAAGCTTGACAGGGCTCTGTATGTCCTGAATGTTAGTGATCTGTATCTGTGATCCAAACAAATTTCAACAACCAGCCGGATCGCTGGATTCAGAGTGCTAACCATTACACCATAAGACCCAGAAACAACCGGGATCCAAACACATTTCCAGAAGCAGTAAGGATACAAACAAATATCCAGCACCAGCAAGTATCCAATTGAATTTCCAGAACCAGCAAGGATTGAAACAAATTGACAAATTTCCAGGACCTAAACAAGTTTTCAGGAGGATCCATGGAAATATTCTTTACTAATGCAGATTGAAATTCAGGAAACGTTGAGGTCTCACCGAGATTTGAACTCAGATCGCTGGATTCAGAGTCCAGAGTGCTAACCATTACACCATGAGACCATAAAATTCAGGACCGAACGGGATCCAAACAAACTTCTAGAAGCAGGAAGGATACAAACAAATTTCCTGGAAAAGCAAGTATCCAATCGAATTTCCAGGTCCAGCATGGATCCAAACAAATTTTCCGATCTGGATCCAAATACATTTCTAGAAGCGGGATGGATACAAAAAATTTTCATGGATCAGCAAATATTCAATCGAATTTCCAGAAACAGCAAGTATCTAATCGAGTTTCCAGGACCGGCAATGATCCAAACACATTTTCAGGAGGTTCCACGGAAAGATACTTTACTAACCCAGATTGAAATTCAGGAAACGTTGAGGTCTCACCGAGATTTGAATTCAGATCGCTGGATTCAGAGTGCAGAGTGCTAACCATTACACCATGAGACCATAAAACCCACAACCAACCGTGATCCAAAAAATTTTCTAGAAGTAAGAAGGATACAAAAAATGTTCATGGATCAGCAAATTTCCAATCGAATTTCCAGAAACAGCAAGTATCCAATCGAATTTCCAGAACCAGCAAGGATCCAAACAAATTTTCAGGAGGTTCCATGGAAAGATACTTTACTAACCCAGATTGAAATTCAGCAAACGTTGAGGTCCGATCTGGATCCAAAGACATTTCTAGAAGCGGGATGGATACAAAAAATTTTCATGGATCAGCAAATATTCAATCGGATTTCCAGAAACAGCAAGTATCTAATCGAATTTCCAGGACCAGCAAGGATCCAAACACATTTTCAGGAGGTTCCATGGAAAGATACTTTACTAACCCAGACTGAAATTCAGGAAATGTTGAGGTCTCACTGAGATTTGAACTCAGATCACTGGATTCAAAGTCCAGAGTGCTAACCATTACACCATGAGACCATAAAATCCAGAACCAACCATGATCCAAACAAATTTCTAGAAGCAAGAAGGATACAAAAAAATTTCCAGAAACAGCAAGTATCCAATCGAATTTCCAGAAACAGCAAGTATCTAATCGAGTTTCCAGGACCAACAAGGATCCAAAAAAATATTCAGGAGGTTCCATGGAAAGATACTTTACTAACCCAGATTGAAATTCAGGAAACGCTGAGGTCTCACCGAGATTTGAACTCGGATCGCTGGATTCAGAGTCCAGAGTGCTAACCATTACACCATGAGACCATAAAACCCAGAACCAACCATGATCCAAACACATTTCTAGAAGCGGGATGGATCCAAAAAATTTTCATGGATCAGCCAATTTCCAATCGAATTTCCAGAAACAGCAAGTATCCAATCGAATTTCCAGAACCAGCAAGGATCCAAACAAATTTTCAGGAGGTTCCATGGAAAGATACTTTACTAACCCAGCCTGAAACTCAGGAAACGTTGAGGTCTCACCGAGATTTTAACTCGGATCACTGGATTCAAAGTCCAGAGTGCTAACCATTACACCATAAAATCCAGAACCAACCATGATCCAAACAAATTTCTAGAAGCAAGAAGGATACAAAAAAATTTCCTGGAAAAGCAAGTATCCAATAAAATTTCCAGAAACATCAAGTATCTAATCGAGTTTCCAGGACCAGCAAGGATCCAAAAAAATGTTCAGGAGGTTCCATGGAAAGATACTTTACTAACCCAGATTGAAATTCAGGAAACGTTGAGGTCTCACATGAGATTTGAACTCGGATCGCTGGATTCAGAGTCCAGAGTGGTAACCATTACACCATGGGACCATAAAATCCAGAACCGATCTGGATCAAAACACATTTCTAGAAGCGGGATGGATACAAAAAATTTTCATGGATCAGCAAATATTCAATCGAATTTCCAGAACCAGCAAGTATCTAATCGAGTTTCCAGGACCAGCAAGGATCCAAACAAATTTTCAGGAGGTTCCATGGAAAGATACATTACTAACCCAGATTGAAATTCAGCAAACGTTGAGGTCCGATCTGGATCCAAACACATTTCTAGAAGCGGGATGGATACAAAAAATTTTCATGGATCAGCAAATATTCAATCGAATTTCCAGGACCAGCAAGGATCCAAAAACGTTGAGGTCTCACCGAGATTTGAACTCGGATCACTGGATTCAAAGTCCAGAGTGCTAACCATTACACCATGAGACCATAAAATCCAGAACCAACCGTGATCCAAACAAATTTCTAGAAGCAAGAAGGATGCATGTTCTGGGTATGGGTCTCTGTAAAGCGTCTAGAGACAACTCTGTTGTATTAGACGCTATATAAATAAAATTGAATTGAATTGAATTGAATGCAAAACAAATTCCTGGAAAAGCAAGTATCCAATCAAATTTCCAGAAACAGCAAGTATCTAATCTAAAGAAGCGGGATGGATACAAAAAATTTTCATGGATCAGCAAATGTTCAATCGAATTTCCAGAACCAGCAAGTATCCAATCGAATTTCCAGGTCCAGCAAGTATCTAATCGAGTTACCAGGACCAGCAAGGATCCAAAAAAATGTTCAGGAGGTTGCATGGAAAGATACTTTACTAACCCAGATTTAAAATCAGGAAACGTTGAGGTCTCACCGAGATTTGAACTCGGATCGCTGGATTCAGAGTCCAGAGTGCTAACCATTACACCATGAGACCATAAATCCCAGAACCAACCATGATCCAAACACATTTCCAGGAGCGGGATGGATACAAAAAATTTTCATGGATCAGCAAATATTCAATCGAATTTCCAGAAACAGCAAGTATCTAATCGAGTTTCCAGGACCAGCAAGGATCCAAAAAAATTTTCAGGAGGTTCCATGGAAAGATACTTTACTAACCCAGATTGAAATTCAGCAAACGTTGAGGTCCGATCTGGATCCAAACACATTTCTAGAAGCGTGATGGATACAAAAAATTTTCATGGATCAGCAAATATTCAATCGAATTTCCAGGACCAGCAAGGATCCAAACACATTTTCAGGAGGTTCCATGCAAAGATACTTTACTAACCCAGATTGAAATTCTGGAAACGTTGAGCTCTCACCGAGAATTTGAACTCGGATCGCTGGATTCAGAGTCCAGAGTGCTAACCATTACACCATGAGACCATAAAATCCAGAACCAACCGTGATCGAAAAAATTTTCTAGAAGTAAGAAGGATACAAAAAATTTTCATGGATCAGCCAATTTCCAATCAAATTTCCAGAACCAGCAAGGATACAAACAAATTTTCAGGAGGTTCCATGGAAAGATACTTTACTAACCCAGACTAAAATTCAGGAAACGTTGAGGTCTCACCGAGATTTGAACTCGGATCGCTGGATTCAGAGTCCAGAGTGCTAACCATTACACCATGAGACCATACAGTCCAGAACCAACCATGATCCAAACACATTTCCAGAAGCGGGATGGATACAAAAAATTTTCATGGATCAGCAAATATTCAATTGAATTTCCAGAACCAGCAAGTATCCAATCGAGTTTCCAGGAGCAGCAATGATCCAAACAAATTTTCAGGAGGTTCCATGGAAAGATACTTTACAAACCCAGACTGAAATTCAGCAAACGCTGAGGTCTCACCGAGATTTGAACTCGGATCGCTGGATTCAGAGTCCAGAGTGCTAACCATTACACCATGAGACCATAAAATCCAGAACCGATCTGGATCAAAACACATTTCTAGAAGCGGGATGGATACAAAAAATTTTCATGGATCAGCAAATATTCAATCGAATTTCCAGAACCAGCAAGTATCCAATCGAATTTCGAGGTCCAGCAAGTATCTAATCGAGTTACCAGGACCAGCAAGGATCCAAAAAAATGTTCAGGAGGTTCCATGGAAAGAAACTTTACTAACCCAGACTGAAATTCAGGAAACATTGAGGTCTCACCGAGATTTGAACTCGGATCGCTGGATTCAGAGTCCAGAGTGCTAACCATTACACCATGAGACCATAAAATCCAGAACCAACCGTGATCCAAAAAATTTTCTAGAAGTAAGAAGGATACAAAAAATGTTCATGGATCAGCAAATTTCCAATCGAAATTCCAGAAACAGCAAGTATCCAATCGAATTTCCAGAACCAGCAAGGATACAAACAAATTTTCAGGACGATTCATGGAAAGATACTTTACTAACCCAGATTGAAATTCAGGAAACGTTGAGGTCTAAACGAGATTTGAACTCGGATCGCTGGATTCAGAGTCCAGAGTGCTAACCATTACACCATGAGACCATAAAATCTCTGAAAAACCTCTGTAGGTTTTTCTGGCCCCCTCCCCAATCTGACCAGCGATGACATGTTTAGTCGCATGCTCTCGCTCCGCCGCTGGTTGTCTCAGTGGTGTTCAGAAAATGACGTGGACTTTATTGACAACTGGGAGACATTCTGGGGAAAGCCCGGTCTGATTAGAAGGGACGGCATTCATCCCACCCGGGATGGTGCAGCTCTTATGTCTAGAAATCTGGCCAATGTTATTAGACACTCCCCCTGACAATGCAGGGTCCAGGCCAGGATGCAGAGCTGTAGTTTAACAGGGCTGGAGGCGAGGCTTAGTCAGTTAGAGGTGCCTAGCAAAATAGAAGTGGTTGCAGTTCCCCGCCCTCCAAAAGTTCACCAGGTGCAGCGTTATAGAGGCGTTAACCAAGATAACCTTGTAAAAATTAAAACCAATGTACATTTGGTACCAATTACAGACCTAAAAATTAGATGCGGACTACTAAATATACGATCATTAAGCTCTAAGTCTCTGTTAGTAAATGATATAATTACAGAGAGCAGGAGTGATATTTTCTGCTTAACAGAAACATGGTTACAGGAGGAAGAGTATGTTAGTTTGAATGAATCAACTCCGCCCGGCTACTTTAATCATCACATTCCTAGAAGCACGGGCCGAGGCGGAGGAGTCGCAGCAATTTATAACTCCGGTCTCGAAACAAAAATTGAACCTAAGTGCAACTATAATACATTTGAAAGCCTCATGCTTGGTCTGAAATTTCCGAGCCGGAAATCAGAGAAGCCAGTTGTGTTAGTGGTAGTGTACCGGCCCCCTGCTGGTGCGTATCTGGAGTTTTTGTCTGAATTTTCAGATTTCCTTTCTGGATTATTGATCAGCACAGATAAATTCATCATAGTGGGTGATTTTAACATTCATATGGATGTTGAAAGCGATAATCTTAAATTAGCCTTCGATTCTCTTCTAGAATCAATGGGTATCTCACAAAAAGTGGATAAACCGACGCACTGTTTTAATCATACTCTCGATCTCGTTCTCACCTACGGTGTTGAAACTGATGGTCTGTTGGTGTCACCTGTAAACTCCCTTTTATCCGACCATTACTTAATAACGTTTGAATTTAATTTTGTTGATGTTGAAGTGCAAAATAGGAGGTATTATTTTAGCAGATGTTTGTCTGATGAAGTTATTGTTAAATTTAGGGAGGCCATTGCTTATCTTACGACAGTGCGAAATAGTGATGTAGTCGAGGCCAGTGACCTGGGTTCTACCTCTGCAGATGTTGATTTCCTTGCTAGTAACACTGCTGATTTGTTGCATTCAGCTTTAGATGAAGTTGCTCCTTTGAAAAGGAGGGTTTCTAGCCACAGGAGCTTAACTCCCTGGTATAATTCAGATATCCGCATGTTGAAACAAAACGTGCGTAAAATGGAAAGGAAGTGGTACTCTTGTAGGTCTGTAGACTCTCATCGTGAATGGAAAGATATTCTAATAGTATATAAAAAAGCCATTCGCAAAGCCAGAACAGCTTATTATTCAACGTTGATAGAGGATAACAAAAGTAACCCACGTTTTCTGTTCAGCACTGTAGCCAGGCTGACAAAGAGTCACAACTCTGTTGAGCCGTGCATTCCTGCAGCTCTCAGTAGTGAGGACTTTATGGGCTTCTTCAACAGTAAAATCGCGAGAATTAGAGAAGAAATCAACCAGCCGGTTGTAGGTGTTTCTTCAGCTTTAGCGACTTCCCTAGGCTCTGACTTGTCTCTAGACTGTTTTGATCCTATAGACCTCCCTGAGCTGACTTCACTCGTTAATAGAGCTAAGTCAACCACATGTATGTTAGACCCCATCCCGACTCGACTATTCAAACATATTTTTTCTCTTATTGGTACGACAATACTGGACCAAATTAACTTATCCCTAAGTTTAGGATATGTACCACAGGTTTTCAAAGTCGCAGTAATTAAACCTTTACTTAAAAAACCTTCTCTTGACCCAGACACCTTAGCTAATTATAGACCAATTTCCAACCTTCCATTTGTGTCTAAAATTCTGGAAAAGGCAGTTTCAAGCCAGTTATGTGACTATTTGTATAGAAATGATCTGTTTGAAGTCTTTCAGTCAGGGTTCAGAATGCATCATAGCACAGAGACAGCACTTGTTCGAGTCACGAATGACCTCCTTATGGCCTCAGATAAGGGATTAGTGTCCATACTGGTTCTACTGGACCTCAGTGCTGCTTTTGACACTATAGATCATGGCATTTTACTGCACAGGTTAGAGCATGTTGTTGGGATTAAAGGGACAGCTCTATGTTGGTTTAAATCATACCTATCTGACAGGTTCCAGTTTGTTCATGTACATGAGGTTTCTTCAGAACAGTCAAGGGTCTGTTATGGTGTTCCGCAGGGTTCAGTGCTAGGGCCAATCTTGTTCAGTTTATACATGCAGCCGTTGGGAAGTATAATCCAGAATCACGGCATACAATTTCATTGTTATGCTGATGATACGCAGCTCTATTTGTCTATGAAGCCGGATGAAACAGAACCGTTAGTTAAACTTCAGGCATGTCTTAGGGACATCAAGGACTGGATGTCCAGAAATTTCCTGCTTCTAAATTCAGATAAAACAGAGGTTATCATTCTTGGTCCAGAGCATCTTAGGAAGGGATTAGATGGTGTTGCGATGGCTTCCAGTGCAACTGTGAGAAATCTTGGTGTTATTTTCGATCAGGATTTGTCGTTTAAACCATATGTCAATCAGGTTTGTAAAATAGCCTTTTTCCATCTCCGTAATATTGCAAAGATTAGGAAAATCCTCTCACAGAGTGATGCAGAAAAACTAGTTCATGCGTTTGTATCTTCTAGACTAGATTACTGTAATGTGTTGTTAGCAGGATGTCCAAGTAATTTGCTGAATAGGCTCCAGCTGATCCAAAATGCAGCAGCACGAGTACTGACAGGAATTAGCAGGAGAGACCACGTCTCTCCAGTGTTAGCGTCGCTCCATTGGTTACCCGTAAAATTCAGAATCCAATTTAAAATTTTATTACTTGCGTATAAAGCCCAAAACGGCTTAGCTCCGCATTATTTGCAAGACCTGATAGTGCCTTATGTTCCTGTCAGAGCTCTCCGTTCTCAGAGTGCAGGTTTACTCGTAGTTCCTAGAGTATCTAAATGTAGATTTGGAGGGCGGGCGTTCTGCTATCAGGCGCCACTACTATGGAACCAACTTCCAATCTGGGTTAAGGGGGCTGACACCACCTCCACCTTTAAAACTAAACTTAAAACATTTCTGTTTAGTAAAGCCTATAGTTAGTGTTTAGTAAACCTCTAGCTGGTGTTGGTAAATCTCTAGGTAGTGTAAACTTTAGTGTGTCAGAGTCGCTCCTGTGGTTTCTTGTGCTGGCCCCCCCTTCTCCTCCCTTTTCTCTCTTTTGTCCATGTTGCAGCATCCTTTGCCGGACACCGGAACCTGCAGTGTGGGAGTGAGGGGGGCAGGGTAACGGCCCCTTTTGGGCGGGGGAGAATGTTCGTCCCTCAAGACTCCTCTCCCTGGCCCTGCCCCTTCTCAACCTTTCCCCGACCCTGCACCCCAACCTGGGACTTGATGATTGGGCCGGAGCTTCGGGAGCTGCGTGCTGGCCTGCGGTCCCCACCCCTGGTCATCCCGTTGCTGGCCCCCCCTTCTCCTCCCTTTTCTCTCTTTTGTCCTGCAGGTGGCCGTGGGTGGCTTGTAGCTTGCATTACGGAGCACAAGTCTTTTCCTGACCCTGCACCCCAACCTGGGACTTGCTGATTGGGCCGGAGCTTCGGGAGCTGTGTGCTGGCCTGCGGTCCCCACCCCCGGTCATCCCGTTGCTGCTTCCACCTGCCTGCTGTGCTGTTGCCGTCCCTGACCCACCAGTCTGGCCCTCGGCAGGAGGGTCCCCCCTGATGAGCCTGGTCCTGCTCAAGGTTTCTTCCCTCCTAAAGGGGAGTTTTTCCTTGCCACTGTTTGGCTTAAGGTTTTTCTCCCACTAGGGGAGTTTTTACCTGCCATTGTTTATGTAATAACTGCTCGGGGGTCATGTTCTGGGTATGGGTCTCTGTAAAGCGTCTAGAGACAACTCTGTTGTATTAGACGCTATATAAATAAAAAAAAATTGAATTGAATAAAATCCAGAACCAACCGTGATCCAAAAAATTTTCTAGAAGTAAGAAGGATACAAAAAATGTTCATGGATCAGCAAATTTCCATCGAATTTCCAAAAACAGCAAGTATCCAATCAAATTTCCAGAACCAGCAAGTATCTAATCGAGTTACCAGGACCAGCAAGGTTCCAAACAAATTTTGAGGAGGATCCATGGAAAGATACTTTTCTAACCCAGATTGAAATTCAGGAAACGTTGAGGTCTCACCGAGATTTGAACTCGGATCGCTGGATTCAAAGTCCAGAGTGCTAACCATTACACCATGAGACCATAGAACCCAGAACCAACCATGATCCAAACAAATTTCTAGAAGCGGCATGGATACAAAAAATTTTCCTGGATCAGCAAATATTCAATCGAATTTCCAGAAACAGCAAGTATCCAATCGAATTTCCAGGACCAGCAAGTGTCTAATCGAGTTACCAGGACCAGCAAGGATCCAAAAAAATTTTCAGGAGGTTCCATGGAAAGATACTTTACTAACCCAGATTGAAATTCAGGAAACGTTGAGGTCTCACCGAGATTTGAACTCAGATCGCTGGATTCAGAGTCCAGAGTGCTAACCATTACACCATGAGACCATAAATTCCAGAACCAATCGTGATCCAAACACATTTCCAGAAGCGGGATGGTACAAAAATTTTCATGGATCAGCAAATATTCAATCGAATTTCCAGAAACAGCAAGTATCCAATCGAATTTCCAGGTCCAGCAAGTATCCAAACTAATTTTCAGGAGGTTCCATAGAAAGATACTTTACTAACCCAGACTGAAATTCAGGAAATATTGAGGTCTCACCGAGATTTGAACTCGGATCACTGGATTCAAAGTCCAGAGTGCTAACCATTACACCATGAGACCATAAAATCCAGAACCAACCATGATCCAAAGACATTTCTAGAAGCGGGATGGACACAAAAAATTTTCATGGATCAGCAAATATTCAATCGAATTTCCAGAAACAGAAAGTATCTAATCGAGTTTCCAGGACCAACAAGGATCCAAAAAAATATTCAGGAGGTTCCATGGAAAGATACTTTACTAACCCAGATGGAAATTCAGGAAACGCTGAGGTCTCACCGAGATTTGAACTCGGATCGCTGGATTCAAAGTTCAGAGTGCTAACCATTACACCATGGGACAATAAAATCCAGAACCGATCTGGATCAAAACACATTTCTAGAAGCGGGATGGATACAAAAAATTTTCATGGATCACAAATATTCAATCGAATTTCCAGAACCAGGAAGTATCCAATCGAATTTCCAGGTCCAGCAAGTATCTAATCGAGTTACCAGGACCAGCAAGGATCCAAAAAAATTTTCAGGCGGTTCCATGGAAAGATACTTTACTAACCCAGATTGAAATTCAGGAAACGTTGAGGTCTCACCGAGATTTGAACTCGGATCGCTGGATTCAGAGTCCAGAGTGCTAACCATTACACCATGAGACCATAAAATCCAGAACCAACCATGATCCAAACAAATTTCTAGAAGCGGGATGGATACAAAAAATTGTCATGGATCAGCAAATATTTTATCGAATTTCCAGAAACAGCAAGTATCTAATCGAGTTTCCAGGACCAGCAAGGATCCAAAAAATTTTCAAGAGGTTCCATGGAAAGATACTTTACTAACCCAGATTGAAATTCAGGAAACGTTGAGGTCTCACCGAGATTTGAACTCGGATCGCTGGATTCAGAGTCCAGAGGGCTAACCATTACACCATGAAATCATAAAACCCAGAACCAACCGTGATCCAAACAAATTTCTAGAAGCGGGATGGATACAAAAAATTTTCATGGATCAGCAAATATTCAATCGAATTTCCAGAAACAGCAAGTATCCAATCGAGTATCCAAAAAAATTTTCAGGAGGTTCCATGGAAATATACTTTCCTAACCCTGATCGAAATTCAGGAAATGTTGAGGTCTCACCGAGATTTGAACTCGGATCGCTGGATTCAGAGTCCAGAGTGCTAACCATTACACCATGAGACCACAAAATCCAGAACAAACCGGGATCCAAAAAAATTTCTAAAAGCAAGAAGGATACAAAAAATGTGGATGGATCAGCAAATTTCCAAAAACAGCAAGTATCCAATCAAATTTCCAGAACCAGCAAGTATCTAATCGAATTTCCAGGTCCAGCAAGGATACAAACAATTTTTCAGGAGGATCCATGGAAAGATACTTTACTAAACCAGATTGAAATTCAGGAAACGTTGAGGTCTCACCGAGATTTGAACTCGGATCGCTGGATTCAGAGTCCAGAGTGCTAACCATTACACCATGAGACCATAAAAACTAGAACAAACCGGGATCCAAAAAAATTTCTAAAAGCAAGAAGGATACAAAAAATGTTCATGGATCAGCAAATTTCCAATCGAATTTCCAGAAACAGCAAGTATCCAATCAAATTTCCAGGACCAGCAAGGATACAAAAAAATTTCCAGGAAAAGCAAGTATCCAATCAAATTTCCAGAACCAGCCAATTGAATTTCCAGGTCCAGCAAGGATACTAACAATTTTTCAGGAGGTTCCATGGAAAGATACTTTACTAACCCAGATTGAAATTCAGGAAACGTTGAGGTCTCACCGAGATTTGAACTCGGATCGCTGGATTCAGAGTCCAGAGAGCTAACCATTACACCATGAGACCACAAAACCCAGAACAAACCGGGATCCAAAAAAATTTCTAAAAGGAAGAAGGATACAAAAAATTTTCATGGATTAGCAAATATCCAATCGAATTTCCAGGTCCAGCAAGTATCTAATCGAGTTACCAGGACCAGCAAGGATCCAAAAAAATGTTCAGGAGGTTCCATGGAAAGATACTTTACTAACCCAGACTGAAATTCAGGAAACGTTGAGGTCCGATCTGGATCCAAACACATTTCTAGAAGCGGGATGGATACAAAATATTTTCATGGATCAGCAAATATTCAATCGAATTTCCAGAAACAGCAAGTATCTAATCAAGTTTCCAGAACCAGCAAGGATCCAAAAGAATTTTCAGGAGGTTCCATGGAAAGATACTTTACTAACCCAGATTGAAATTCAGCAAACGTTGAGGTCCGATCTGGATCCAAACACATTTCTAGAAGCGGGATGGATACGAAAAGTTTTCATGGATCAGCAAATATTCAATTGAATTTCCAGAACCAGCAAGTATCAAATCGAATTTCCAGGTCCAGCAAGTATCCAAACTAATTTTCAGGAGGTTCCATAGAAAGATACTTTACTAACCCAGACTGAAATTAAGGAAATATTGAGGACTCACCGAGATTTGAACTCGGATCACTGGATTCAAAGTCCAGAGTGCTAACCATTACACCATGGGACCATAAAATCCAGAACCGATCTGGATCAAAACACATTTCTAGAAGCGGGATGGATACAAAAAATTTTCATGGATCAGCAAATATTCAATCGAATTTCCAGAACCAGGAAGTATCCAATCGAATTTCCAGGTCCAGCAAGTATCTTATCGAGTTACCAGGACCAGCAAGGATCCAAAAAAATTATCAGGAGGTTCCCTGGAAAGATACTTTACTAACCCAGATTGAAATTCAGGAAACGTTGAGGTCTCACCGAGACTTGAACTCGGATCGCTGGGTTCAGAGTCCAGAGTGCTAAACATTACACCATGGGACCATAAAACCCAGAACCAACCGTGATCCAAACAAATTTCTAGAAGCAAGAAGGATACAAAAAATGTTGATGGATCAGCAAATTTCCAAAACCAGCAAGTATCTAATGGAATTTCCAGGTCCAGCAAGGATACGAACAATTTTTCAGGAGGATCCATGGAAAGATACTTTACTAACCCAGATTGAAATTCAGGAAACGTTGAGGTCTCACCGAGATTTGATCTCGGATCGCTGGATTCAGAGTCCAGAGTGCTAACCATTACACCATGAGACCATAAAATCCAGAACCAACCGTGATCCAAAAAATTTTCTAGAAGTAAGAAGGATACAAAAAATGTTCATGGATCAGCAAATTTCCAATCGAATTTCCAGAAACAGCAAGTATCCAATCGAATTTCCAGGACCAGCAAGGATCCAACACATTATCAGGAGGTTCCCTGGAAAGATACTTTACTAACCCAGATAGAAATTCAGGAAATATTGAGGTCTCACCGAGATTTGAACTCGGATCACTGGATTCAAAGTCCAGAGTGCTAACCATTACACCATGAGACCATAAAATCCAGAACCAACCATGATCCAAAGACATTTCTAGAAGCGGGATGGATACGAAAAGTTTTCATGGATCAGCAAATATTCAATCGAATTTCCAGAAACAGCAAGTATCCAATCGAATTTCCAGGACCAGCAAGTATCTAATCGAGTTACCAGGACCAGCAAGGATCCAAAAAAATTTTCAGGCGGTTCCATGGAAAGATACTTTACTAACCCAGATTGAAATTCAGGAAACGTTGAGGTCTCACCGAGATTTGAACTCGGATCGCTGGATTCAGAGTCCAGAGTGCTAACCATTACACCATGAGACCATAAAATCCAGAACCAACCATGATCCAAACAAATTTCTAGAAGCGGGATGGATACAAAAAATTGTCATGGATCAGCAAATATTTTATCGAATTTCCAGAAACAGCAAGTATCTAATCGAGTTTCCAGGACCAGCAAGGATCCAAAAAATTTTCAAGAGGTTCCATGGAAAGATACTTTACTAACCCAGATTGAAATTCAGGAAACGTTGAGGTCTCACCGAGATTTGAACTCGGATCGCTGGATTCAGAGTCCAGAGGGCTAACCATTACACCATGAAATCATAAAACCCAGAACCAACCGTGATCCAAACAAATTTCTAGAAGCGGGATGGATACAAAAAATTTTCATGGATCAGCAAATATTCAATCGAATTTCCAGAAACAGCAAGTATCCAATCGAGTATCCAAAAAAATTTTCAGGAGGTTCCATGGAAATATACTTTCCTAACCCTGATCGAAATTCAGGAAATGTTGAGGTCTCACCGAGATTTGAACTCGGATCGCTGGATTCAGAGTCCAGAGTGCTAACCATTACACCATGAGACCACAAAATCCAGAACAAACCGGGATCCAAAAAAATTTCTAAAAGCAAGAAGGATACAAAAAATGTGGATGGATCAGCAAATTTCCAAAAACAGCAAGTATCCAATCAAATTTCCAGAACCAGCAAGTATCTAATCGAATTTCCAGGTCCAGCAAGGATACAAACAATTTTTCAGGAGGATCCATGGAAAGATACTTTACTAAACCAGATTGAAATTCAGGAAACGTTGAGGTCTCACCGAGATTTGAACTCGGATCGCTGGATTCAGAGTCCAGAGTGCTAACCATTACACCATGAGACCATAAAAACTAGAACAAACCGGGATCCAAAAAAATTTCTAAAAGCAAGAAGGATACAAAAAATGTTCATGGATCAGCAAATTTCCAATCGAATTTCCAGAAACAGCAAGTATCCAATCAAATTTCCAGGACCAGCAAGGATACAAAAAAATTTCCAGGAAAAGCAAGTATCCAATCAAATTTCCAGAACCAGCCAATTGAATTTCCAGGTCCAGCAAGGATACTAACAATTTTTCAGGAGGTTCCATGGAAAGATACTTTACTAACCCAGATTGAAATTCAGGAAACGTTGAGGTCTCACCGAGATTTGAACTCGGATCGCTGGATTCAGAGTCCAGAGAGCTAACCATTACACCATGAGACCACAAAACCCAGAACAAACCGGGATCCAAAAAAATTTCTAAAAGGAAGAAGGATACAAAAAATTTTCATGGATTAGCAAATATCCAATCGAATTTCCAGGTCCAGCAAGTATCTAATCGAGTTACCAGGACCAGCAAGGATCCAAAAAAATGTTCAGGAGGTTCCATGGAAAGATACTTTACTAACCCAGACTGAAATTCAGGAAACGTTGAGGTCCGATCTGGATCCAAACACATTTCTAGAAGCGGGATGGATACAAAATATTTTCATGGATCAGCAAATATTCAATCGAATTTCCAGAAACAGCAAGTATCTAATCAAGTTTCCAGAACCAGCAAGGATCCAAAAGAATTTTCAGGAGGTTCCATGGAAAGATACTTTACTAACCCAGATTGAAATTCAGCAAACGTTGAGGTCCGATCTGGATCCAAACACATTTCTAGAAGCGGGATGGATACGAAAAGTTTTCATGGATCAGCAAATATTCAATTGAATTTCCAGAACCAGCAAGTATCAAATCGAATTTCCAGGTCCAGCAAGTATCCAAACTAATTTTCAGGAGGTTCCATAGAAAGATACTTTACTAACCCAGACTGAAATTAAGGAAATATTGAGGACTCACCGAGATTTGAACTCGGATCACTGGATTCAAAGTCCAGAGTGCTAACCATTACACCATGGGACCATAAAATCCAGAACCGATCTGGATCAAAACACATTTCTAGAAGCGGGATGGATACAAAAAATTTTCATGGATCAGCAAATATTCAATCGAATTTCCAGAACCAGGAAGTATCCAATCGAATTTCCAGGTCCAGCAAGTATCTTATCGAGTTACCAGGACCAGCAAGGATCCAAAAAAATTTTCAGGAGGTTCCATGGAAAGATACTTTACTAACCCAGATTGAAATTCAGGAAACGTTGAGGTCTCACCGAGATTTGAACTCGGATCGCTGGATTCAGAGCCCAGAGTGCTAACCATTACACCATGAGACCATAAAATCCAGAACCAACCGTGATCCAAAAAATTTTCTAGAAGTAAGAAGGATACAAAAAATTTTCATGGATCAGCCAATTTCCAATCGAAATTCCAGAAACAGCAAGTATCCAATCGAATTTCCAGAACCAGCAAGGATCCAAAAAAATGTTCAGGAGGTTCCATGGAAAGATACTTTACTAACCCAGACTGAAATTCAGGAAACGTTGAGGTCTCACCGAGATTTGAACTCGGATCGCTGGATTCAGAGTCCAGAGTGCTAACCATTACACCATGAGACCATAAAACCCAGAACCAACCATGATCCAAACACATTTCCAGAAGCGGGATGGATACAAAAAATTTTCATGGATCAGCAAATATTCAATCGAATTTCCAGAACCAGCAAGTATCCAATCGAATTTCCAGGACCAGCAAGGATCCAAACAAATTTTCAGGAGGTTCCATGGAAAGATACTTTACTAACCCAGATAGAAATTCAGGAAATATTGAGGTCTCACCGAGATTTGAACTCGGATCACTGGATTCAAAGCCCAGAGTGCTAACCATTACACCATGAGACCATAAAATCCAAAACCAACCGTGATCCAAACAAATTTCTAGAAGCAAGTAGGATACAAAGAAATTTCCTGGAAAAGCAAGTATCCAATCGAATTTCCAGAAACAGCAAGTATCCAATCGAATTTCCAGGACCAGCAAGGGTCCAAACAAATTTTCAGGAGGTTCCATGGAAAGATACTTTACTAACCCAGATTGAAATTCAGCAAACGTTGAGGTCCGATTTGGATCCAAACACATTTCTAGAAGCGGGATGGATACGAAAAGTTTTCATGGATCAGCAAATATTCAATCGAATTTCCAGAACCAGCAAGTATCAAATCGAATTTCCAGGTCCAGCAAGTATCCATACTAATTTTCAGGAGGTTCCATAGAAAGATACTTTACAAACCCAGACTGAAATTCAGGAAATATTGAGGTCTCACCGAGATTTGAACTCGGATCACTGGATTCAAAGTCCAGAGTGCTAACCATTACACCATGAGACCATAAAATCCAGAACCAACCATGATCCAAAGACATTCCTAGACGCGGGATGGATACAAAATATTTTCATGGATCAGCAAATATTCAATCGAATTTCCAGAAACAGCAAGTATCCAATCGAATTTCCAGGACCAGCAAGGATCCAAACAAATTTTCAGGAGGTTCCATGGAAAGATACTTTACTAACCCAGATAGAAATTCAGGAAACGTTGAGGTCTCACCGAGATTTGAACTCGGATCACTGGATTCAAAGTCCAGAGTGCTAACCATTACACCATGAGACCATAAAATCCAGAACCAACCATGATCCAAAGACATTTTTAGAAGCGGGATGGATACAAAAAATTTTCATGGCCAGCAAATATTCAATCGAATTTCCAGAAACAGCAAGTATCCAATCGAATTTCCAGGACCAGCAAGGATCCAAACACATTTTCAGGAGGTTCCATGGAAAGATACTTTACTATTCCCAGACTGAAATTCAGGAAACGTTGAGGTCTCACCGAGATTTGAACTCGGATCACTGGATTCAAAGTCCAGAGTGCTAACCATTACACCATGGGACCATAAAATCCAGAACCGATCTGGATCAAAACACATTTCTAGAAGCGGGATGGATACAAAAAATGTTCATGGATCAGCAAATATTCAATCGAATTTCCAGAACCAGCAAGTATCCAATCGAATTTCCAGGTCCAGCAAGTATCTAATCGAGTTACCAGGACCAGCAAGGATCCAAAAAAATGTTCAGGAGGTTCCATGGAAAGATACTTTACTAACCCAGACTGAAATTCAGGAAACGTTAAGTCTCACCGAGATTTGAACTCGGATCGCTGGATTCAGAGTCCAGAGTGCTAACCATTACACCATGAAATCATAAAACCCAGAACCAACCATGATCCAAACACATTTCCAGAAGCGGGATGAATACAAAATATTTTCATGGATCAGCAAATATTCAATCGAATTTCCAGAAACAGCAAGTATCTAATCGAGTTTCCAGGACCAGCAAGGATCCAAACAAATTTTCAGGAGGTTCCATGGAAAGATACTTTACTAACCCAGATTGAAATTCAGCAAACGTTGAGGTCCGATTTGGATCCAAACACATTTCTAGAAGCGGGATGGATACGAAAAGTTTTCATGGATCAGCAAATATTCAATCGAATTTCCAGAACCAGCAAGTATCAAATCGAATTTCCAGGTCCAGCAAGTATCCAAACTAATTTTCAGGAGGTTCCATAGAAAGATACTTTACTTACCCAGACTGAAATTCAGGAAATATTGAGGTCTCACCGAGATTTGAACTCGGATCACTGGATTCAAAGTCCAGAGTGCTAACCATTACACCATGAGACCATAAAATCCAGAACCAAACATGATCCAAAGACATTTCTAGAAGCAAGAAGGTTACAAAAAAATTTCCTGGAAAAGCAAGTATTCAATCGAATTTCCAGGTCCAGCAAGTATCTAATCGAGTTACCAGGACCAGCAAGGATCCAAAAAAATTTTCAGGAGGATCAATGGAAAGATACTTTACTAACCCAGACTGAAATTCAGGAAACGTTGAGGTCTCACCGAGATTTGAACTCGGATCGCTGGATTCAGAGTCCAGAGTGCTAACCATTACACCATGAGACCACAAAATCCAGAACAAACCGGGATCCAAAAAAATTTCTAAAAGCAAGAAGGATACAAAAAATGTTCATGGATCAGCAAATTTCCATCGAATTTCCAAAAACAGCAAGTATCCAATCAAATTTCCAGAACCAGCAAGTATCTAATCGAATTTCCAGGTCCAGCAAGGATACAAACAATTTTTCAGGAGGATCCATGGAAAAAAACTTTACTAACCCAGATTGAAATTCAGGAAACTTTGAGGTCTCACCGAGATTTGAACTCGGATCGCTGGATTCAGAGTCCAGAGTACTAACCATTACACCATGAGACCATAAAATCCAGAACCAACCGTGATCCAAAAAATTTTCTAGAAGTAAGAAGGATACAAAAAATGTTCATTGATCAGCAAATTTCCAATCGAATTTCCAGAAACAGCAAGTATCCAATCGAATTTCCAGAACCAGCAAGTATCTAATCGAATTTCAAGGTCCAGCAAGGATACAAACAATTTTTCAGGAGGATCCATGGAAAGATACTTTACTAACCCAGACTGAAATTCAGGAAACGTTGAGGTCTCACCGAGATTTGAAGTCGGATCGCTGCATTCAGAGTCCAGAGTGCTAACCATTACACCATGAGACCATAAAATCCAGAACCAACCGTGATCCAAACAAATTTCTAGAAGCAAGAAGGATACAAAAAATGTTCATGGATCAACAAATTTCCAATCGAATTTCCAGAAACAGCAAGTATCCAATCGAATTTCCAGGACCAGCAAGGATCCAACACATTATCAGGAGGTTCCCTGGAAAGATACTTTACTAACCCAGATTGAAATTCAGGAAACGTTGAGGTCTCACCGAGATTTGAACTCGGATCGCTGGATTCAGAGTCAAGAGTGCTAACCATTACACCATGAGACCATAAAATCCAGAACCAACCGTGATCCAAAAAATTTTCTAGAAGTAAGAAGGATACAAAAAATGTTCATGGATCAGCAAATTTCCAATCGAATTTCCAGAAACAGCAAGTATCCAATCGAATTTCCAGAAACAGCAAGTATCCAATCGAATTTCCAGAAACAGCAAGTATCCAATCGAATTTCCAGGACCAGCAAGGATCCAACACATTATCAGGAGGTTCCCTGGAAAGATACTTTACTAACCCAGATTGAAATTCAGGAAACGTTGAGGTCTCACCGAGATTTGAACTCGGATCGCTGGATTCAGAGTCCAGAGGGCTAACCATTACACAGTGAGACCACAAAATCCAGAACAAACCGGGATCCAAAAAAATTTCAAAAAGCAAGAAGGATACAAAAAATGTTCATGGATCAGCAAATTTCCAAAAACAGCAAGTATCCAATCAAATTTCCAGAACCAGCAAGTATCTAATCGAATTTCCAGGTTCAGCAAGGATACAAACAATTTTTCAGGAGGATCCATGGAAAGATACTTTACTAACCCAGATTGAAATTCAGGAAACGTTGAGGTCTCACCGAGATTTGAACTCGGATCGCTGGATTCAGAGTCCAGAGTGCTAACCATTACACCATGGGACCATAAAACCCAGAACCAACCGTGATCCAAACAAATTTCTAGAAGCGGGATGGATACAATTAATTTTCATGGATTAGCAAATATCCAATCGAATTTCCAGGTCCAGCAAGTATCTAATCGAGTTACCAGGACCAGCAAGGATCCAAAGAAATGTTCAGGAGGTTCCATGGAAAGATACTTTACTAACCCAGACTGAAATTCAGGAAACGTTGAGGTCCGATCTGGATCCAAACACATTTCTAGAAGCGGGATGGATACAAAATATTTTCATGGATCAGCAAATATTCAATCGAATTTCCAGAAACAGCAAGTATCTAATCAAGTTTCCAGAACCAGCAAGGATCCAAAAGAATTTTCAGGAGGTTCCATGGAAAGATACTTTACTAACCCAGATTGAAATTCAGCAAACGTTGAGGTCCGATCTGGATCCAAACACATTTCTAGAAGCGGGATGGATACGAAAAGTTTTCATGGATCAGCAAATATTCAATTGAATTTCCAGAACCAGCAAGTATCAAATCGAATTTCCAGGTCCAGCAAGTATCCAAACTAATTTTCAGGAGGTTCCATAGAAAGATACTTTACTAACCCAGAGTGAAATTAAGGAAACATTGAGGTCTCACCGAGATTTGAACTCGGATCACTGGATTCAAAGTCCAGAGTGCTAACCATTACACCATGGGACCATAAAATCCAGAACCGATCTGGATCAAAACACATTTCTAGAAGCGGGATGGATACAAAACATTTTCATGGATCAGCAAATATTCAATCGAATTTCCAGAACCAGGAAGTATCCAATCGAATTTCCAGGTCCAGCAAGTATCTAATTGAGTTACCAGGACCAGCAAGTATCTAATCGAGTTACCAGGACCAGCAAGGATCCAAAAAAATGTTCAGGAGGTTCCATGGAAAGATACTTTACTAACCCAGCCTGAAACTCAGGAAACGTTGAGGTCTCACCGAGATTTGAACTCGGATCGCTGGATTCAGAGTCCAGAGTGCTAACCATTACACCATGAGACCATAAAATCCAAAACCAACCGTGATCCAAACACATTTCTAGAAGCAAGTAGGATACAAAGAAATTTCCTGGAAAAGCAAGTATCCAATCGAATTTCCAGAAACAGCAAGTATCCAATCGAATTTCCAGGACCAGCAAGGGTCCAAACAAATTTTCAGGAGGTTCCATGGAAAGATACTTTACTAACCCAGATTGAAATTCAGCAAACGTTGAGGTCCGATTTGGATCCAAAGACATTTCTAGACGCGGGATGGATACAAAATATTTTCATGGATCAGCAAATATTCAATCGAATTTCCAGAAACAGCAAGTATCCAATCGAATTTCCAGGACCAGCAAGGATCCAAACAAATTTTCAGGAGGTTCCATGGAAAGATACTTTACTAACCCAGATAGAAATTCAGGAAATATTGAGGTCTCACCGAGATTTGAACTCGGATCACTGGATTCAAAGTCCAGAGTGCTAACCATTACACCATGAGACCATAAAATCCAGAACCAACCATGATCCAAAGACATTTCTAGAAGCGGGATGGATACAAAAAATTTTCATGGATCAGCAAATATTCAATCAAATTTCCAGAAACAGCAAGTATCCAATCGAATTTCCAGGACCAGCAAGGATCCAAACACATTTTCAGGAGGTTCCATGGAAAGATACTTTACTATTCCCAGACTGAAATTCAGGAAACGTTGAGGTCTCACCGAGATTTGAACTCGGATCACTGGATTCAAAGTCCAGAGTGCTAACCATTACACCATGGGACCATAAAATCCAGAACCGATCTGGATCAAAACACATTTCTAGAAGCGGGATGGATACAAAAAATTTTCATGGATCAGCAAATATTCAATCGAATTTCCAGAACCAGCAAGTATCCAATCGAATTTCCAGGTCCAGCAAGTATCTAATCGAGTTACCAGGACCAGCAAGGATCCAAAAAAATGTTCAGGAGGTTCCATGGAAAGATACTTTACTAACCCAGCCTGAAATTCAGGAAACGTTGAGGTCTCACCGAGATTTGAACTCGGATCGCTGGATTCAGAGTCCAGAGTGCTAACCATTACACCATGAGACCATAAAATCCAAAACCAACCGTGATCCAAACAAATTTCTAGAAGCAAGTAGGATACAAAGAAATTTCCTGGAAAAGCAAGTATCCAATCGAATTTCCAGAAACAGCAAGTATCAAATTGAATTTCCAGGTCCAGCAAGTATCCAAACTAATTTTCAGGAGGTTCCATAGAAAGATACTTTACTTACCCAGACTGAAATTCAGGAAATATTGAGGTCTCACCGAGATATGAACTCGGATCACTGGATTCAAAGTCCAGAGTGCTAACCATTACACCATGAGACCATAAAATCCAGAACCAAACATGATCCAAAGACATTTCTAGAAGCAAGAAGGTTACAAAAAAATTTCCTGGAAAAGCAAGTATTCAATCAAATTTCCAGAAACAGCAAGTATCTAATCGAGTTTCCAGGACCAGCAAGGATCCAAACAAATTTTCAGGAGGTTCCATGGAAAGATCCTTTACTAACCCAGATTTAAATTCAGGAAACGCTGAGGTTTCACCGAGATTTGAACTCGGATCGCTGGATTCAGAGTCCAGAGTGCTAACCATTACACCATGGGACCATAAAATCCAGAACCGATCTGGATCAAAACACATTTCTAGAAGCGGGATGGATACAAAAAATTTTCATGGATCAGCAAATTTCCATCGAATTTCCAAAAACAGCAAGTATCCAATCAAATTTCCAGAACCAGCAAGTATCTAATCGAATTTCCAGGTCCAGCAAGGATACAAACAATTTTTCAGGAGGATCCATGGAAAAAAACTTTACTAACCCAGATCGAAATTCAGGAAACGTTGAGGTCTCACCGAGATTTGAACTCGGATCGCTGGATTCAGAGTCCAGAGTGCTAACCATTACACCATGAGACCATAAAATCCAGAACCAACCGTGATCCAAAAAATTTTCTAGAAGTAAGAAAGATACAAAAAATGTTCATTGATCAGCAAATTTCCAATCGAATTTCCAGAAACAGCAAGTATCCAATCGAATTTCCAGAACCAGCAAGTATCTAATCGAATTTCAAGGTCCAGCAAGGATACAACCAATTTTTCAGGAGGATCCATGGAAAGATACTTTACTAACCCAGACTGAAATTCAGGAAACGTTGAGGTCTCACCGAGATTTGAAGTCGGATCGCTGCATTCAGAGTCCAGAGTGCTAACCATTACACCATGAGACCACAAAATCCAGAACAAACCGGGATCCAAAAAAATTTCTAGAAACAAGAAAGATACAAAAAATGTTCATGGATCAGTAAATTTCCAATCAAATTTCCAGAACCAGCAAGTATCCAATCGAATTTCCAGGTCCAGCAAGGATCCAAAAAAATTTTCAAGAGGTTCCATGGAAAGATACCGTCCTAACCCTGATTGAAATTCAGGAAATGTTGAGGTCTCACCGAGATTTGAACTCGGATCGCTGGATTCAGAGTCCAGAGTGCTAACCATTACACCATGAGACCATAAAATCCAGAACCAACCATGATCCAAACAAATTTCTAGAAGCGGGATGGATACAAAAAATGTTCATGGATCAGCAAATATTCAATCGAATTTCCAGAAACAGCAAGTATCTAATCGAGTTTCCAGGACCAGCAAGGATCCAAAAAAATTTCAGGAGGTTCCATGGAAAGATACTTTACTAACCCAGATTGAAATTCAGGAAACGTTGAGGTCTCACCGAGATTTGAACTCGGATCGCTGGATTCAGAGTCCAGAGTGCTAACCATTACACCATGGGACCATAAAATCCAGAACCGATCTGGATCAAAACACATTTCTAGAAGCGGGATGGATACAAAAAATTTTCATGGATTAGCAAATATTCAATCGAATTTCCAGAACCAGCAAGTATCCAATCGAATTTCCAGGTCCAGCAAGTATCTAATCGAGTTACCAGGCCCAGCAAGGATCCAAAAAAATGTTCAGGAGGTTCCATGGAAAGATACTTTACTAACCCAGACTGAAATTCAGGAAACTTTGAGGTCTCACCGAGATTTGAACTCGGATCGCTGGATTCAGAGTCCAGAGTGCTAACCATTACACTATGAGACCATAAAATCCAGAACAAACCGGGATCCAAAAACATTTCTAAAAGCAAGAAGGATACAAAAAATGTTCATGGATTAGCAAATTTCCAATCGAATTTCCAGAAACAGCAAGTATCCAATCGAATTTCCAGGACCAGCAAGGATCCAACACATTATCAGGAGGTTCCCTGGAAAGATACTTTACTAACCCAGATTGAAATTCAGGAAACGTTGAGGTCTCACCGAGTTTTGAACTCGGATCGCTGGATTCAGAGTCCAGAGTGCTAACCATTACACCATGAGACCACAAAATCCAGAACAAACCGGGATCCAAAAAAATTTCTAAAAGCAAGAAGGATACAAAAAATGTTCATGGATCAGCAAATTTCCATCGAATTTCCAAAAACAGCAAGTATCCAATCAAATTTCCAGAACCAGCAAGTATCTAATCGAATTTCCAGGTCCAGCAAGGATACAAACAATTTTTCAGGAGGTTCCATGGAAAGATACTTTACTAACCCAGATTGAAATTCAGGAAACGTTGAGGTCTCACCGAGACTTGAACTCGGATCGCTGGATTCAGAGTCCAGAGTGCTAACCATTACACCATGGGACCATAAAACCCAGAACCAACCGTGATCCAAACAAATTTCTAGAAGCAAGAAGGATACAAAAAATGTTGATGGATCAGCAAATTTCCAAAACCAGCAAGTATCTAATCGAATTTCCAGGTCCAGCAAGGATACAAACAATTTTTCAGGAGGATCCATGGAAAGATACTTTACTAACCCAGATTGAAATTCAGGAAACGTTGAGGTCTCACCGAGACTTGAACTCGGATCGCTGGATTCAGAGTCCAGAGTGCTAACCCTTACACCATGAGACCATAAAATCCAGAACCAACCGTGATCCAAAAAATTTTCTAGAAGTAAGAAGGATACAAAAAATGTTCATGAATCAGCAAATTTCCAATCGAATTTCCAGAAACAGCAAGTATCCAATCGAATTTCCAGGACCAGCAAGGATCCAACACATTATCAGGAGGTTCCCTGGAAAGATACTTTACTAACCCAGATTGAAATTCAGGAAACGTTGAGGTCTCACCGAGATTTGAACTCGGATCGCTGGATTCAGAGTCAAGAGTGCTAACCATTACACCATGAGACCATAAAATCCAGAACCAACCGTGATCCAAAAAATTTTTTAGAAGTAAGAAGGATACAAAAAATGTTCATGGATCAGCGAATTTCCAGAAACAGCAAGTATCCAATCGAATTTCCAGAAACAGCAAGTATCCAATCGAAATTCCAGGACCAGCAAGGATCCAACACATTATCAGGAGGTTCCCTGGAAAGATACTTTACTAACCCAGATTGAAATTCAGGAAACGTTGAGGTCTCACCGAGATTTGAACTCGGATCGCTGGATTCAGAGTCCAGAGGGCTAACCATTACACAGTGAGACCACAAAATCCAGAACAAACCGGGATCCAAAAAAATTTCAAAAAGCAAGAAGGATACAAAAAATGTTCATGGATCAGCAAATTTCCAAAAACAGCAAGTATCCAATCAAATTTCCAGAACCAGCAAGTATCTAATCGAATTTCCAGGTCCAGCAAGGATACAAACAATTTTTCAGGAGGATCCATGGAAAGATACTTTACTAACCAAGATTGAAATTCAGGAAACGTTGAGGTCTCACCGAGATTTGAACTCGGATCGCTGGATTCAGAGTCCAGAGTGCTAACCATTACACCATAAAACCCAGAACCAACCGTGATCCAAACAAATTTCTAGAAGCGGGATGGATACAATTAATTTTCATGGATTAGCAAATTTCCAATCGAATTTCCAGAAACAGCAAGTATCCAATCGAATTTCCAGGACCAGCAAGGATCTAACACATTATCAGGAGGTTCCCTGGAAAGATACTTTACTAACCCAGATTGAAATTCAGGAAACGTTGAGGTCTCACCGAGATTTGAACTCGGATCGCTGGATTCAGAGTCCAGAGTGCTAACCATTACACCATGAGACCACAAAATCCAGAACAAACCGGGATCCAAAAAAATTTCTAAAAGCAAGAAGGATACAAAAAATGTTCATGGATCAGCAAATTTCCATCGAATTTCCAAAAACAGCAAGTATCCAATCAAATTTCCAGAACCAGCAAGTATCTAATCGAATTTCCAGGTCCAGCAAGGATACAAACAATTTTTCAGGAGGTTCCATGGAAAGATACTTTACTAACCCAGATTGAAATTCAGCAAACGTTGAGGTCTCACCGAGACTTGAACTCGGATCGCTGGATTCAGAGTCCAGAGTGCTAACCATTACACCATGGGACCATAAAACCCAGAACCAACCGTGATCCAAACAAATTTCTAGAAGCAAGAAGGATACAAAAAATTTTCATGGATTAGCAAATTTCCAATCGAATTTCCAGAAACAGCAAGTATCCAATCGAATTTCCAGGACCAGCAAGGATCCAACACATTATCAGGAGGTTCCCTGGAAAGATACTTTACTAACCCAGATTGAAATTCAGGAAACGTTGAGGTCTCACCGAGTTTTGAACTCGGATCGCTGGATTCAGAGTCCAGAGTGCTAACCATGACACCATGAGACCACAAAATCCAGAACAAACCGGGATCCAAAAAAATTTCTAAAAGCAAGAAGGATACAAAAAATGTTCATGGATCAGCAAATTTCCATCGAATTTCCAAAAACAGAAAGTATCTAATCGAATTTCCAGGTCCAGCAAGGATACAAACAATTTTTCAGGAGGTTCCATGGAAAGATACTTTACTAACCCAGATTGAAATTCAGGAAACGTTGAGGTCTCACCGAGACTTGAACTCGGATCGCTGGGTTCAGAGTCCAGAGTGCTAAACATTACACCATGGGACCATAAAACCCAGAACCAACCGTGATCCAAACAAATTTCTAGAAGCAAGAAGGATACAAAAAATGTTGATGGATCAGCAAATTTCCAAAACCAGCAAGTATCTAATGGAATTTCCAGGTCCAGCAAGGATACGAACAATTTTTCAGGAGGATCCATGGAAAGATACTTTACTAACCCAGATTGAAATTCAGGAAACGTTGAGGTCTCACCGAGATTTGATCTCGGATCGCTGGATTCAGAGTCCAGAGTGCTAACCATTACACCATGAGACCATAAAATCCAGAACCAACCGTGATCCAAAAAATTTTCTAGAAGTAAGAAGGATACAAAAAATGTTCATGGATCAGCAAATTTCCAATCGAATTTCCAGAAACAGCAAGTATCCAATCGAATTTCCAGGACCAGCAAGGATCCAACACATTATCAGGAGGTTCCCTGGAAAGATACTTTACTAACCCAGATAGAAATTCAGGAAATATTGAGGTCTCACCGAGATTTGAACTCGGATCACTGGATTCAAAGTCCAGAGTGCTAACCATTACACCATGAGACCATAAAATCCAGAACCAACCATGATCCAAAGACATTTCTAGAAGCGGGATGGATACGAAAAGTTTTCATGGATCAGCAAATATTCAATCGAATTTCCAGAAACAGCAAGTATCCAATCGAATTTCCAGGACCAGCAAGTATCTAATCGAGTTACCAGGACCAGCAAGGATCCAAAAAAATTTTCAGGCGGTTCCATGGAAAGATACTTTACTAACCCAGATTGAAATTCAGGAAACGTTGAGGTCTCACCGAGATTTGAACTCGGATCGCTGGATTCAGAGTCCAGAGTGCTAACCATTACACCATGAGACCATAAAATCCAGAACCAACCATGATCCAAACAAATTTCTAGAAGCGGGATGGATACAAAAAATTGTCATGGATCAGAAAATATTCAATCGAATTTCCAGAAACAGCAAGTATCTAATCGAGTTTCCAGGACCAGCAAGGATCCAAAAAATTTTCAAGAGGTTCCATGGAAAGATACTTTACTAACCCAGATTGAAATTCAGGAAACGTTGAGGTCTCACCGAGATTTGAACTCGGATCGCTGGATTCAGAGTCCAGAGTGCTAACCATTACACCATGAAATCATAAAACCCAGAACCAACCGTGATCCAAACAAATTTCTAGAAGCGGGATGGATACAAAAAATTTTCATGGATCAGCAAATATTCAATCGAATTTCCAGAAACAGCAAGTATCTAATCGAGTATCCAAAAAAATTTTCAGGAGGTTCCATGGAAATATACTTTCCTAACCCTGATCGAAATTCAGGAAATGTTGAGGTCTCACCGAGATTTGAACTCGGATCGCTGGATTCAGAGTCCAGAGTGCTAACCATTACACCATGAGACCACAAAATCCAGAACAAACCGGGATCCAAAAAAATTTCTAAAAGCAAGAAGGATACAAAAAATGTGGATGGATCAGCAAATTTCCAAAAACAGCAAGTATCCAATCAAATTTCCAGAACCAGCAAGTATCTAATCGAATTTCCAGGTCCAGCAAGGATACAAACAATTTTTCAGGAGGTTCCATAGAAAGATACTTTACTAACCCAGACTGAAATTAAGGAAATATTGAGGTCTCACCGAGATTTGAACTCGGATCACTGGATTCAAAGTCCAGAGTGCTAACCATTACACCATGGGACCATAAAATCCAGAACCGATCTGGATCAAAACACATTTCTAGAAGCGGGATGGATACAAAAAATTTTCATGGATCAGCAAATATTCAATTGAATTTCCAGAACCAGCAAGTATCAAATCGAATTTCCAGGTCCAGCAAGTATCCAAACTAATTTTCAGGAGGTTCCATAGAAAGATACTTTACTAACCCAGATTGAAATTCAGCAAACGTTGAGGTCCGATCTGGATCCAAACACATTTCTAGAAGCGGGATGGATACGAAAAGTTTTCATGGATCAGCAAATATTCAATTGAATTTCCAGAACCAGCAAGTATCAAATCGAATTTCCAGGTCCAGCAAGTATCCAAACTAATTTTCAGGAGGTTCCATAGAAAGATACTTTACTAACCCAGACTGAAATTAAGGAAATATTGAGGTCTCACCGAGATTTGAACTCGGATCGCTGGATTCAGAGCCCAGAGTGCTAACCATTACACCATGAGACCATAAAATCCAGAACCAACCGTGATCCAAAAAATTTTCTAGAAGTAAGAAGGATACAAAAAATTTTCATGGATCAGCCAATTTCCAATCGAAATTCCAGAAACAGCAAGTATCCAATCGAATTTCCAGAACCAGCAAGGATCCAAAAAAATGTTCAGGAGGTTCCATGGAAAGATACTTTACTAACCCAGACTGAAATTCAGGAAACGTTGAGGTCTCACCGAGATTTGAACTCGGATCGCTGGATTCAGAGTGCAGAGTGCTAACCATTACACCATGAGACCATAAAACCCAGAACCAACCATGATCCAAACACATTTCCAGAAGCGGGATGGATACAAAAAATATTCATGGATCAGCAAATATTCAATCGAATTTCCAGAACCAGCAAGTATCCAATCGAATTTCCAGGTCCAGCAAGTATCTAATCGAGTTACCAGGACCAGCAAGGATCCAAAAAAATTTTCAGGAGGTTCAATGGAAAGATACTTTACTAACCCAGACTGAAATTCAGGAAACGTTGAGGTCTCACCGAGATTTGAACTCGGATCGCTGGATTCAGAGTCCAGAGTGCTAACCATTACACCATGAGACCACAAAATCCAGAACAAACCGGGATCCAAAAAAATTTCTAAAAGCAAGAAGGATACAAAAAATGTTCATGGATCAGCAAATTTCCATCGAATTTTCAAAAACAGCAAGTATCCAATCAAATTTCCAGAACCAGCAAGTATCTAATCGAATTTCCAGGTCCAGCAAGGATACAAACAATTTTTCAGGAGGATCCATGGAAAAAAACTTTACTAACCCAGATTGAAATTCAGGAAACTTTGAGGTCTCACCGAGATTTGAACTGGGATCGCTGGATTCAGAGTCCAGAGTACTAACCATTACACCATGAGACCATAAAATCCAGAACCAACCGTGATCCAAAAAATTTTCTAGAAGTAAGAAGGATACAAAAAATGTTCATTGATCAGCAAATTTCCAATCGAATTTCCAGAAACAGCAAGTATCCAATCGAATTTCCAGAACCAGCAAGTATCTAATCGAATTTCAAGGTCCAGCAAGGATACAAACAATTTTTCAGGAGGATCCATGGAAAGATACTTTACTAACCCAGACTGAAATTCAGGAAACGTTGAGGTCTCACCGAGATTTGAAGTCGGATCGCTGCATTCAGAGTCCAGAGTGCTAACCATTACACCATGAGACCATAAAATCCAGAACCAACCGTGATCCAAACAAATTTCTAGAAGCAAGAATGATACCTAAAATATTCATGGATCAACAAATTTCCAATCGAATTTCCAGAAACAGCAAGTATCCAATCGAATTTCCAGGACCAGCAAGGATCCAACACATTATCAGGAGGTTCCCTGGAAAGATACTTTACTAACCCAGATTGAAATTCAGGAAACATTGAGGTCTCACGAGATTTGAACTCGGATCGCTGGATTCAGAGTCAAGAGTGCTAACCATTACACCATGAGACCATAAAATCCAGAACCAACCGTGATCCAAAAAATTTTCTAGAAGTAAGAAGGATACAAAAAATGTTCATGGATCAGCAAATTTCCAATCGAATTTCCAGAAACAGCAAGTATCCAATCGAATTTCCAGAAACAGCAAGTATCCAATCGAATTTCCAGAAACAGCAAGTATCCAATCGAATTTCCAGGACCAGCAAGGATCCAACACATTATCAGGAGGTTCCCTGGAAAGATACTTTACTAACCCAGATTGAAATTCAGGAAACGTTGAGGTCTCACCGAGATTTGAAATCGGATCGCTGGATTCAGAGTCCAGAGGGCTAACCATTACACAGTGAGACCACAAAATCCAGAACAAACCGGGATCCAAAAAAATTTCAAAAAGCAAGAAGGATACAAAAAATGTTCATGGATCAGCAAATTTCCAAAAACAGCAAGTATCCAATCAAATTTCCAGAACCAGCAAGTATCTAATCGAATTTCCAGGTTCAGCAAGGATACAAACAATTTTTCAGGAGGATCCATGGAAAGATACTTTACTAACCCAGATTGAAATTCAGGAAACGTTGAGGTCTCACCGAGATTTGAACTCGGATCGCTGGATTCAGAGTCCAGAGTGCTAACCATTACACCATGGGACCATAAAACCCAGAACCAACCGTGATCCAAACAAATTTCTAGAAGCGGGATGGATACAATTAATTTTCATGGATTAGCAAAGTTCCAATCGAATTTCCAGAAACATCAAATATTCAATCGAATTTCCAGAAACAGCAAGTATCTAATCGAGTATCCAAAAAAATTTTCAGGAGGATCCATGGAAAGATACTTTCCTAACCCTGATCGAAATTCAGGAAATGTTGAGGTCTCACTGAGATTTGAACTCGGATCGCTGGATTCAGAGTCCAGAGTGCTAACCATTACACCATGAGACCACAAAATCCAGAACAAACCGGGATCCAAAAAAATTTCTAAAAGCAAGAAGGATACAAAAAATGTGGATGGATCAGCAAATTTCCAAAAACAGCAAGTATCCAATCAAATTTCCAGAACCAGCAAGTATCTAATCGAATTTCCAGGTCCAGCAAGGATACAAACAATTTTTCAGGAGGATCCATGGAAAGATACTTTACTAAACCAGATTGAAATTCAGGAAACGTTGAGGTCTCACCGAGATTTGAACTCGGATCGCTGGATTCAGAGTCCAGAGTGCTAACCATTACACCATAAAAACTAGAACAAACCGGGATCCAAAAAAATTTCTAAAAGCAAGAAGGATACAAAAAATGTTCATGGATCAGCAAATTTCCAATCGAATTTCCAGAAACAGCAAGTATCCAATCGAATTTCCAGGACCAGCAAGGATACAAAAAAATTTCCAGGAAAAGCAAGTATCCAATCAAATTTCCAGAACCAGCCAATTGAATTTCCAGGTCCAGCAAGGATACTAACAATTTTTCAGGAGGTTCCATGGAACGATAATTTACTAACCCAGATTGAAATTCAGGAAACGTTGAGGTCTCACCGAGATTTGAACTCGGATCGCTGGATTCAGAGTCCAGAGTGCTAACCATTACACCATGAGACCACAAAACCCAGAACAAACCGGGATCCAAAAAAATTTCTAAAAGGAAGAAGGATACAAAAAATTTTCATGGATTAGCAAATATCCAATCGAATTTCCAGGTCCAGCAAGTATCTAATCGAGTTACCAGGACCAGCAAGGATCCAAAGAAATGTTCAGGAGGTTCCATGGAAAGATACTTTACTAACCCAGACTGAAATTCAGGAAACGTTGAGGTCCGATCTGGATCCAAACACATTTCTAGAAGCGGGATGGATACAAAATATTTTCATGGATCAGCAAATATTCAATCGAATTTCCAGAAACAGCAAGTATCTAATCAAGTTTCCAGAACCAGCAAGGATCCAAAAGAATTTTCAGGAGGTTCCATGGAAAGATACTTTACTAACCCAGATTGAAATTCAGCAAACGTTGAGGTCCGATCTGGATCCAAACACATTTCTAGAAGCGGGATGGATACGAAAAGTTTTCATGGATCAGCAAATATTCAATTGAATTTCCAGAACCAGCAAGTATCAAATCGAATTTCCAGGTCCAGCAAGTATCCAAACTAATTTTCAGGAGGTTCCATAGAAAGATACTTTACTAACCCAGACTGAAATTAAGGAAACATTGAGGTCTCACCGAGATTTGAACTCGGATCACTGGATTCAAAGTCCAGAGTGCTAACCATTACACCATGGGACCATAAAGTCCAGAACCGATCTGGATCAAAACACATTTCTAGAAGCGGGATGGATACAAAAAATTTTCATGGATCAGCAAATATTCAATCGAATTTCCAGAACCAGGAAGTATCCAATCGAATTTCCAGGTCCAGCAAGTATCTAATCGAGTTACCAGGACCAGCAAGGATCCAAAAAAATTTTCAGGAGGTTCCATGGAAAGATACTTTACTAACCCAGATTGAAATTCAGGAAACGTTGAGGTCTCACCGAGATTTGAACTCGGATCGCTGGATTCAGAGCCCAGAGTGCTAACCATTACACCATGAGACCATAAAATCCAGATCCAACCGTGATCCAAAAAATTTTCTAGAAGTAAGAAGGATACAAAAAATTTTCATGGATCAGCCAATTTCCAATCGAAATTCCAGAAACAGCAAGTATCCAATCGAATTTCCAGAACCAGCAAGGATCCAAAAAAATGTTCAGGAGGTTCCATGGAAAGATACTTTACTAACCCAGACTGAAATTCAGGAAACGTTGAGGTCTCACCAAGATTTGAACTCGGATCGCTGGATTCAGAGTCCAGAGTGCTAACCATTACACCATAAAATCCAGAACCAACCATGATCCAAACACATTTCCAGAAGCGGGATGGATACAAAAAATTTTCATGGATCAGCAAATATTCAATCGAATTTCCAGAACCAGCAAGTATCCAATCGAATTTCCAGGACCAGCAAGGATCCAAACAAATTTTCAGGAGGTTCCATGGAAAGATACTTTACTAACCCAGACTGAAATTCAGGAAATATTGAGGTCTCACCGAGATTTGAACTCGGATCACTGGATTCAAAGTCCAGAGTGCTAACCATTACACCATGAGACCATAAAATACAGAACCAACCATGATCCAAAGACATTTCTAGAAGCGGGATGGATACAAAAAATTTTCATGGATCAGCAAATATTCAATCGAATTTCCAGAAACAGCAAGTATCCAATCGAATTTCCAGGACCAGCAAGTATCTAATCGAGTTACCAGGACCAGCAAGGATCCAAAAAAATGTTCAGGAGGTTCCATGGAAAGATACTTTACTAACCCAGCCTGAAACTCAGGAAACGTTGAGGTCTCACCGAGATTTGAACTCGGATCGCTGGATTCAGAGTCCAGAGTGCTAACCATTACACCATGAGACCATAAAATCCAAAACCAACCGTGATCCAAACAAATTTCTAGAAGCAAGTAGGATACAAAGAAATTTCCTGGAAAAGCAAGTATCCAATCGAATTTCCAGAAACAGCAAGTATCCAATCGAATTTCCAGGACCAGCAAGGGTCCAAACAAATTTTCAGGAGGTTCCATGGAAAGATACTTTAATAACCCAGATTGAAATTCAGGGAACGTTGAGGTCTCACCGAGATTTGATCCAGAACCAACCAGGATACAAACACATTTCTAGAAGCGGGATGGATACAAAAAATGTTCATGGATCAGCAAATTTCCAATCGAATTTCCAGAAACAGCAAGTATTCAATAGAATTTCCAGGACCAGCAAGGATACAAATTTTTTTTCATGGATCAGCAAATTTCCAATTGAATTTCCAGAAACAGCAAGTATTCAATCGAATTTCCAGGACCAGCAAGGATACAAAAAAATTTTCAGGAGGTTCCATGGAAAGATACTTTACTAACCCAGATTGAAATTCAGGAAACGTTGAGGTCTCACCGAGATTTGAACTCGGATCGCTGGATTCAGAGTCCAGAGTGCTAACCATTACACCATGAGACCATAAAACCCAGAACCAACCAGGATACAAACACATTTCTAGAAGCAAGAAGGATCCAAAATCTTTTTCATGGATCAGCAAATTTCCAATCGAATTTCCAGAAACAGCAAGTATTCAATCGAATTTACAGGACCAGCAAGGATCCAAAAATATTTTCAGGAGGTTCCATGGAAAAATAATTTACTAACCCACATTGAAATTCAGGAAACGTTGAGGTCTCACCGAGATTTGAACTCGGATCGCTGGATTCAGAGTCCAGAGTGCTAACCATTACACCATGAGAGCATAAAATCTAGAATCGACCGGGATCCAAACAAATTTCTAGAAGCAGGAAGGATACAAACAAATTTCCTGGAAAAGCACGTATCCAATCGAATTTCCAGAACCAACAATTATCCAATCAAATTTCCAGGAGGATCCATGGAAAGATACTTTACTAACCCAGATTGAAACTCAGGAAACATTGAGGTCTCACCGAGATTTGAACTCGGATCGCTGGAATCAGAGTCCAGAGTGCTAACCATTACACCATGAGACCATAAAATCCAGAACTGACCGTGATCCAAGTACATTTCTAGAAGCGGGATGGATACAAAAAATGTTCATGGATCAGCAAATATTCAATCGAATTTCCAGAAACAGCAAGTATCTAATCGAATTTCCAGGACCAGCAAGGATCCAAACACATTTTCAGGAGGTTCCATGGAAAGATACTTTACTAACCAAGATTGAAATTCAGGGAAGGTTGAGGTCTCACCGAGATTTGAACTCGGATCGCTGGATTCAGAGTCCAGAGTGCTAACCATTACACCATGAGACCATAAAATCCAGAACAAACCGGGATCCAAAAAAATTTTTAGAAGCAAGAAGGATACAAAAAAATGTCCTGGAAAAGCAAGTATCCAATCGAATTTCCAGAAGAGTATCCAATCGAATTTCCAGGAAGATCCATGGAAAGATACTTTACTAACCCAGGTTGAAATACAGGAAACGTTGAGGTCTCACCGAGATTTGAACTCGGATCGCTGGATTCAGAGTCCAGAGTGCTAACCATTACACCATGAAACCATAAAATCCAGAACCGACCGTGATCCAAACACATTTCTAGAAGCGGGATGGATACAAAAAATGTTCATGGATCAGCAAATTTCCAATCGAATTTCCAGAAACAGCAAGTATTCAATAGAATTTCCAGGACCAGCAAGGATACAAAAAAATCTTCAGGAGGTTCCATGGAAAAATACTTTACTATCCCAGATTGAGATTCAGGAAACGTTGAGGTCTCACTGAGATTTGAACTCGGATCGCTGGATTCAGAGTCCAGAGTGCTAACCATTACACCATGAGACCATTAAATCCAGAACTGACCGTGATCCAAACACATTTCTAGAAGCGGGATGGATACAAAAAATGTTCATGGATCAGCAAATTTCCAATCGAATTTCCAGAAACAGCAAGTATTCAATAGAATTTCCAGGACCAGCAAGGATACAAATTTTTTTTCATGGATCAGCAAATTTCCAATCGAATTTCCAGAAACAGCAAGTATTCAATCGAATTTACAGGACCAGCAAGGATCCAAAAATATTTTCAGGAGGTTCCATGGAAAAATACTTTACTAACCCACATTGAAATTCAGGAAACGTTGAGGTCTCACCGAGATTTGAACTCGGATCGCTGGATTCAGAGTCCAGAGTGCTAACCATTACACCATGAGACCATAAAATCTAGAATCGACCGGGATCCAAACAAATTTCTAGAAGCAGGAAGGATACAAACAAATTTCCTGGAAAAGCACGTATCCAATCGAATTTCCAGAACCAACAATTATCCAATCAAATTTCCAGGAGGATCCATGGAAAGATACTTTACTAACCCAGATTGAAACTCAGGAAACATTGAGGTCTCACCGAGATTTGAACTCGGATCGCTGGAATCAGAGTCCAGAGTGCTAACCATTACACCATGAGACCATAAAATCAAGAACTGACCGTGATCCAAGTACATTTCTAGAAGCGGGATGGATACAAAAAATGTTCATGGATCAGCAAATATTCAATCGAATTTCCAGAAACAGCAAGTATCTAATCGAGTTTCCAGACCAGCAAGGATAAAAAAAAAATTTCAGGAGGTTCCATGGAAAGATATGTAACCCCTTTCCCAGGTAGCTAATTAGTAATGATGGGGTGTTGTAGTACACTGGAACGGGGCCTGAGTTCGTCTAGTTTTGGCGCAACATACCGGTAAGGACCTGAATAATAATATGAAATAATATGGCGGTGCCTCCAATGATATCTAAGAAGTAGCACAAATTAGGTACTTCCCCTTTAAAAAGGTCTTGACTGACTTATATTTCAAATAACCACAGAGTATTGACTTTATAATCAAAACACAGATTTATTTTTAGCAAACAGTTATTTTATGAAACAATATGAAAGGTAGTCAAATTAGTTAACAGGTTCACTGTTGACCTTTAAAGGTGTACTGGTAACAAAGTTCAAAAACCCAATAAGGAACTCACAGTTTTGATCCACCTTAAATCAATGAATGAATGAAAATGACCATAAGTCACGATACCCACAGCCCACACTCACACACACACTGGGCTCTTAAAGAAAATGAAAAATAAAATAAAGCGTTGCAGGCCCAGTCGATGCTCGTGAGCGGTGAGGCCAAAAACGAAAAGGCCGATTCACTGGGTTACCAGCATAAAATAAAACAGAACGTGCAAAGGTACTCACGAATCCAACAGTCAGAGATGTGGGGATGGGAAAAAAGGCAGAAAGGCACGACGTGGTTTCGGCGGTCAGGATGAAGCGGGCAACTTCACCAGGCAGGAACACGTGCTCTCAAGTACAGCAGCTTCAGTCTCTCACGGTCCAGGGCTCTCCTGGTCCTCGCTCTCTCCCATACGGCAAATGTGCAGTCCTGAACCAAATAACTCCTTTTAATTTTAACACCACAGGCTGACTCGTGGCAAAGACTCACAGTAAACACCATTAGCAATTGCTAGCCGCAATGCAAAATCACAATATAAAAGTCTATGAGCATGTTAAACCAACGGCTAGCAGCGCTTAGCATTTTAGCTCGTTTTTACACATGTCAAAAACAGTAAGTATATAAAACACATTCATTTACCTCTGGCAGCTTCTCAGAGTACACACACATCCACTACACGACGACTCTCCGTCAGTCTTGGGAGTTTAGAATGTTCTTACTTTAATTTTACTATAGGCTTCAGCATACAGCTCTCGTGCTCGACGCAGCAAAAACGGCTCTGCCGATATATCATTGATGCGCCCGGGATGACGCTAAGCACCTCCTACCTGAACAAGGTGAGGACAGGATTGGCTCAGGACTGGTGGCCCAAGATGAGATCATGAGAGGATGCTCCACTGTACCCAAAATTAACACCAACAAAACACTTTACTCTCTGACTTTTTAACTGTAAATAGAATGAAATTTTAACATGTTATACTACAGCATTTTTAAACATAGTTACACCTTATGAACTATTATTGATTAATAACTTAAAACATTTTATCCTCTAAATAAAGAATGAAATAAGAGCCACAGGGCTACAATCTCCCCTTTCTAAAAGGTGTTGATGTCCTCATCACACAAGTTTTACATCAGTCACATTCAATATTTTGTCACTATCAACGTCTGGCATATAGGCTACAGACTAAGGTCTTAAACAGGTGTTTTCATCACATCATTATACATTATCCCAACTTTTACATATCATTGGGGAGTCTCTTTTGATAGTAATTCTCAATCCTCTATGTACAACCACAATAGGTTCATTTGTGGAATGGCCAGGTCTATCATAGCTTAGCCGAATGACTGGCTTCACTGGTCTTCGGGCAGGACGATCATGAACAGGGTTAGCACTACTTTGAGACTGACTAGTAGAGGGGAGTACTCCCCCTTCTAGACCTGTGTCCACCACAGTGTCATTTGGCAGTAGCTGAGTTTGCTCTGTATCTTGTCCTACTGGGATTATATCCACACCCTGCTCAGTGTCCACATCAATGTCCTCCTCAACATTATCCTGTGTCAGCGCATTTTCCAGGTGGACATCTCCACTTAACTGATCCGCCAGCAGATCAAGGGCAAGTAAGAGGTCATCCCTCCGGTCAGCAGGTACATCCCAGTATTCATCCTCATCTTCCGAGTGTTCCTCCTGGTTTGAGCTTTCATTTGGCCTTTCCTTTTGATGTGATCGGGTCACAGGTTTCTGTGGTAACTGATTCATCTCCAAATCTGAGGGAAACCTGACCAAATACCCAATGGGTAAAAGGTGGTCCCGGTGCAGAGTCTTGACGATGGCTCTTCCCTTTTCAGGTTTTACTCTATACACAGGTAAGTCTGGTAGTTTTTCCACAACGACGTAAGGGTTAGAGTGCCATTTGTCACCAAGTTTGTGCTTTCCAGGCAAACCTAGAGCTCGTACGAGCACACGATCACCTTTCTCCAACACTTGGTCTCTTACTCGATTGTCATAGTATCTTTTGTTTTTGTCATGTGACTTGTTAGCAACTGTCACTGCCAACTCGTACGCTCTCTTCAAGTCACTCTTCAATCTTGCTACATACTGTAAGTACTCTCCATGGTTGTTTCCATCAGGTGAAGTACCAAAGCATAGATCAATGGGAAGACGCGCCTCGCGCCCAAACATTAGGTAGTAGGGGGAGTAACCCGTCGCATCGTTGCGGGTACAGTTGTAGGCATGTACGAGTGCACTGACATACTGGCTCCATTTCTGTTTTTGACTGGGCTGGAGGGTACCAAGCATAGACAAAAGTGTTCGATTAAACCGCTCTGGCTGCGGGTCACCTTGGGGGTGATATGGAGTCGTTCTGGATTTCTTGATGCCTAACATCCCTAAGAGCTCTTTAATGAGACGACTCTCAAAGTCACGTCCTTGGTCAGAATGGATTCTGGATGGAAGACCATAATGCACAAAGAATTTCTCGACCAGCACCTTGGCGACAGTAGTTGCCCTTTGATCTTTGGTCACATATGCCTGTGCATAGCGGGTAAAGTGATCTGTAACCACAAGAACGCTGGTCAAACCTTTTGAGTCTGGCTCTTTAGACAAAAAGTCTATGCACACTAAGTCGAGGGGCCCGCTACTTGTTATCTGTTTCAAAGGTGCGGCCCTGTGAGGTAGTGTTTTACGAGCAACACATCGCCCGCAGTTTTTGATGTACTGGGAAATGTCAGAGGCCAATTTTGGCCAGTAAAATCGGTCTTTCATCAGGTCAGTGATGCGTTCAGCTCCCAGATGGCCAGAATCATCATGGATAGACTTAAGGACTTTGAGACGATATTCACTGGGAAGAACTAACTGACAAATAGACCTTCCCACTGGTCGGGTGGTTTTCCTGTACAACAGGCCTGATTTTATCAAGAGTCTGCTACTTTCTCGCTGCAACAAAGCAACATCTGGGGTGTGATTTTGGGAGGTCGCTGGCCAGACTCCATTTTGTACAGCCTGCTTGGCAATACTGATGGCAGGGTCCAAATCTTGTGCTTTTTGCAGCTCCTTGTTGCTTAACTGTTCCACAGAACTCACCCCAAGCTGAGTGGATAAGGTGTAAGCAGGTGGGATGACACTTGGAGGAACTCCCAGCTGGTCTATGAGACGGTATGGTAGCTCAGATGACAGAGACACTAATGGGGCGACAGAGAGCCTTGACACCTGATTGAGGGATGTGTCTCCACCCGTCGTCCTCTTGCATGGCATTTCTGGACAGCCAGTCCGCATCAACGTTTTCTTTGCCAGGCTTATACTTTATGTCAAAGTCGTATGTAGTTAAACTAGCTAACCACCTATGACCAGTAGCGCTCAATTTCGCAGTGGTGAGGACATACGTCAGCGGGTTGTTGTCTGTTCTAACTGTGAATTTGGCACCATAGAGATAATCGTGGAACTTATCCACTACGGCCCACTTCAAAGCTAGAAACTCAAGTTGGTGGACAGGGTAGTTTTTCTCTGATTGGCATAACTTACGACTAGCAAATGCTACAGGACGTAACCCCTCAGGGTATTCTTGATTGAGGACTGCTCCCAGTCCATCAAAGCTGGCATCTACATGTAGGATGTAGGGCTTTGTGGCATCTGCGAAAACCAATACCGGAGCACTAGTAAGGCATTGAATGATTTGGCGAAACGCATCTGTACAGGCTGGAGTCCAGCGCTCGCCGAATGGTTCAAATGGTCGGAAGTAGTCATTTTTGGGTCTGAGGGGCTTCTTTCCCTTCCTCACAGGAGGGTACCCTTTGGTCAAGTCGGTAAGAGGGCGCGCTATGGCTGAATAGTTTTTAATGAACTTACGGTAATAACCGCAGAACCCCAGAAATGACTGAAGTGACTTCAAGTGTGTGGGCGGCTGCCAATCTGCTACAGCCTTGATTTTGTCTGGGTCTGTTGCAATACCAGCTGCGGACACAATGTGTCCCACATACTTTACTTCAGGCTGGCAAAAGTGACATTTATCCAGCGAAAGTTTCAAACCGACCACTGCTAGTCGATCAAGTACGCGCAACAGACGCTCTTCGTGTTCCTCTAGAGTACAACCAAACACGATGAGGTCATCAAGGTAAACAAGACACTGAAGCAGGTTCATATCTCCCACTGCCTTTTCCATCAATCGTTGGAATGTAGCAGGGGCGCCGGTGATGCCTTGGGGCATCTGCTCGAATTGATAAAACCCAAGCGGGCAAATAAACGCTGTTTTCTCTTTGTCCTCCTCTGACATGGCGATTTGATAATAGCCAGAGAGGAGGTCAAGCACAGAGAACCAGCGGCTTCCAGTGAGGCTAGTTAACGCATCGTCAATACAAGGAAGGGTGTATTGGTCAGGTATGGTTTTCAAATTAAGGGTGCGATAGTCAATACACATCCTTATTCCACCATTTTTTTTCCTAGCTATCACTATGGGAGAGGCGTAAGGGCTCCGGGATTCTTTGATAATCCCTGCCGCAAGGAGCTCCTGTAGATGTTTGCGAACCTCATCAATTTCTGCTGGAGCAAGACGCCTGACTCTCTCTCGGAAAGGGCTAGGGTCTTTCAGCCTAATGTGGTGCTCTACGCCTTTAGCCAAACCCACATCCCACTCAGACAAGGAGAAAACCTGAGGCCGCTCGGCCAGTTTTTGGGCCAGTCTGTTCTTCCAGTTCTCTGGAATGGGAGAGTTACCAAAATTAAAGATAGCAGGGTCAAGTGGGCTAAGTGGGGTCTCTGTGCGCTGTAACTGAGTGACAACATCTGCTTTATGCACATAGGCGATCACTGTGCCTTTAGAGATTGCTTTTGGTTGGGCAGACTCATTTTTCAACAGCACAGAAAATCTGTTGCAATCCATCTCGGAAGAGAGCAGAACAGATGGGGGCATTAACACTCCAGCTGGAAGTGCTCCATTAGAAGGACTCTCTACCATGAGGATGCTATCTTTAAGTGTCTCGTTACTCGACACAGTGCAAATGGCTGAACGCTCGCCACCAGGAGGTACAGTAAGTGGTCCAGGTCCAGTCCACTTGACTACAGCTACGGGATCCCCAGGAGGGAGAAGGGACTTAGCCTTGAGAGGTAAGTGTGTGCTTACACGCATGGTTTGAGCAGGCTTGGGGTCACCTTTAACTACACTGGACCGATGTGAATGACTGAAAGCTCGGGCATTAGTGCCAACAATAAGTGGCAGTTTTTCAGGGCCACTACTTTCTGGGCAGACTAAAATAAACACCACCTTGGGCTCACACTGATCACCATCTTCAAGAAACTTTATCTCAGCTGCAATGTAGCCTTTATATGGGTAGCTAGCCTGACTTAGGCCCCATAGCTCCAAGGTTGAAATGGGATGAAGCGTTAAGTGGGACAAGTGCTTGTGGTAATAATCTTCAAAAACAATTGAGACATTTGAACCACCATCCATTAAAGCGTCACAAATGTGTCCCTCAATCATAACTCTCCCAGTGCTCGTTTCACCCACTAAGCCTTTAGGGATGTCGGGTGGCAGGTCTGGCGAACTGCTATCGAGTTGGCTTACATGTCCTGTTTTTACAGGGGGAATGGTTGAGGAGCCCCTTTGGTTATGTTTAAGCTTCTGGTTGCTTTTGATTAGCTTATTTATCACTTTGGAGGGGTTGTCAGTACCACTACAAGTTTTGGTGATGTGGCCATCTTCCTCACAGCGGTAGCAAAACACACTTTTATCATCTGTAGTGTTATTGCCTGTCTTAGGTTTAAAGGGCAATCTGGATTTAAACCTTTGAGGGTACTTTTCTGGTGTTCTGGGGGACTCTTGCATGGCTGATTGCTCTCTGAGCTGATTTAGCAGTTGCAAACTAGCCACTTGTTCCTTCAGTGACTGCACGTCAGGATCAATGGGCAACACTGAGGGTTTCTCTTTGACTGATAGCTGCTGTACTTTAGTTTCTAAAGCTTTGACTTGACTCTTAAGTGCATCTACTTCAGCAGAGTGGGCAACTTGGTCATCTGCTGTGCGCACCGTGTGCGTGCTAGTGGTGAGAGTTCGTTTTCTCATTCTCTGATCTTCCTCTACCCTAATCTCACTTAATAACTCCATGAAAGAGGGTGGGGTGCGCAACCTCTCCTTCAAACGCAACTGGAGTAACAGGATGTCTGACTCTGATGTTGCACCTCTTAATAGCTGCTCGACCCGGATACGGTCTCTGGACGCAGAAGGAAGGCCTCCTTTCTGAACTACTTTGGACAGCACCTTCTCTAATCTCCTCAAATAATCGGACAGTCTCTCACCTGACTTTTGCTGCATGGATCGGAAAGTAAAGTAAAAATCTTCACCAGACTTGGTGACTCCAAATGCATTTTCCAAAGCTGCCAGATAATCTTCTGGTCGCGCATCTGCATCATTGCACCGTACAGCTTGGATTATCTCAAATGCTGGACCTCTTAGACTTTCCGCAATCCTCTTTTTTTTTTCTTTTACAGAACCATCACATTCGTCCAACATCACCTGTGCCTGCTCGAGCCAGTTTTCGAGGCTCTCTTCCCCTGCGGGTGTTGGCAACACTCCTGAAAAGACACGTAACCTCCGAAAGGCGTTATTTTCTTGTGGGGGTCGCATTGTTTTCTCCAACAACTCTCCCACAGCACGAATGATGGAGGTGGGGTCCGACTGTGTGGATGTACTTTGCTCAAGTAATGGTTTGAGATCATTCATTGATTTACCTTCACTTTGCAGTAAACTTAGCAACTTCAATGTGAAGTCATCAGGAGGAGCAGCAGCGCATGTGAGAATGGTTGTCGTCCATGGGGTTCCACCACCAATGGGGTAGATCTCAGGGGGAACTGTTTGAGGGTCAACTGGGTTTCTGCACTCACAGAGTATCATCTCATGTTTTAGCGGTGGGAATACTTTTCTAGCTTTGTAGCGAACTCGGCCGAGTACTTTTACAGTTTCTAATGACTCTGTTATATCAGCTACAACAATCTCTTCAGGTACATCACCAAGTATCAGAGCATTGGCTGGATTTACTCCTAAGTTTTCACACCATTCCTGAAGCTTAGCTAGCAACTGAGGGTCAGGTGAGTGAGCCATTGTTCTTATATGGGTTTTGAACTTGTTACCTTAATTACAGTCAGTTATACAGTGAACCAATCCCAGCGGTGCCTCCATTTATGTAACCCCTTTCCCAGGTAGCTAATTAGTAATGATGGGGTGTTGTAGTACACTGGAACGGGGCCTGAGTTCGTCTAGTTTTGGCGCAACATACCGGTAAGGACCTGAATAATAATATGAAATAATACAGATACTTTACTAACCCAGACTGAAATTCAGGAAACGTTGAGGTCTCACCGAGATTTGAACTCGGATCACTGGATTCAAAGTCCAGAGTGCTAACCATTACACCATGAGACCATAAAATCCAGAACCAACCGTGATCCAAAAAATTTTCTAGAAGTAAGAAGGATACAAAAAATGTTCATGGATCAGCAAATTTCCAATCGAATTTCCAGAAACAGCAAGTATCCAATCGAATTTCCAGGACCAGCAAGGATCCAAACACATTTTCAGGAGGTTCCATGGAAAGATACTTTACTAACCCAGATTGAAATTCAGGGAACGTTGAGGTCTCACCGAGATTTGAACTCGGATCGCTGGATTCAGAGTCCAGAGTGCTAACCATTACACCATGAGACCATAAAATCCAGAACCAACCAGGATACAAACACATTTCTAGAAGCGGGATGGATACAAAAAATTTTCATGGATCAGCAAATTTCCAATCGAATTTCCAGAAACAGCAAGTATTCAATCGAATTTCCAGGACCAGCAAGGATCCAAAAAATGTTTCAGGAGGTTCCATGGAAAGATATTTTACTAACCCAGATTGAAATTCAGGAAACGTTGAGGTCTCACCGAGATTTGAACTCGGATCGCTGGATTCAGAGTCCAGAGTGCTAACCATTACACCATGAGACCATAAAATCCAGAACAAACCGGGATCCAAAAAAATTTTTAGAAGCAAGAAGGATACAAAAAAATGTCCTGGAAAAGCAAGTATCCAATCGAATTTCCAGAAGAGTATTCAATCTAATTTCCAGGAAGATCCATGGAAAGATACTTTACTAACCCAGATTGAAATTCAGGAAACGTTGAGGTCTCACCGAGATTTGAACTCGGATCGCTGGAATCAGAGTCCAGAGTGCCAACCATTACACCATGAGACCATAAAATCCAGAACCGACCGTGATCCAAACACATTTCTAGAAGCGGGATGGATACAAAAAATGTTCATGGATCAGCAAATTTCCAATCGAATTTCCAGAAACAGCAAGTATTCAATAGAATTTCCAGGACCAGCAAGGATACAAAAAAATCTTCAGGAGGTTCCATGGAAAGATACTTTACTATCCCAGATTGAGATTCAGGAAACGTTGAGGTCTCACTGAGATTTGAACTCGGATCGCTGGATTCAGAGTCCAGAGTGCTAACCATTACACCATGAGACCATAAAATCCAGAACCAACCGTGATCCAAACACATTTCTAGAAGCGGGATGGATACAAAAAATGTTCATGGATCAGCAAATTTCCAATCGAATTTCCAGAAACAGCAAGTATTCAATCGAATTTCCAGGACCAGCAAGGATACAAAAAATTTTTCAGGAGGTTCCATGGAAAGATACTTTACTAACCCAAATTGAAATTCAGGAAACGTTGAGGTCTCACCGAGATTTGAACTCGGATCGCTGGATTCAGAGTCCAGAGTGCTAACCATTACACCATGAGACCATAAAATCCAGAACCGACCGTGATCCAAACAAATTTCTAGAAGCAAGAAGGATCCAAAATCTTTTTCATGGATCAGCAAATTTCCAATCGAATTTCCAGAAACAGCAAGTATTCAATCGAATTTACTGGACCAGCAAGGATCCAAAAATATTTTCAGGACGTTCCATGGAAAAATACTTTACTAACCCAGATTGAAATTCAGGAAACGTTGAGGTCTCACCGAGATTTGAACTCGGATCGCTGGATTCAGAGTCCAGAGTGCTAACCATTACACCATGAGACCATAAAATCTAGAATCGACCGGGATCCAAACAAATTTCTAGAAGCAGGAAGGATACAAACAAATTTCCTGGAAAAGCACGTATCCAATCGAATTTCCAGAACCAACAATTATCCAATCAAATTTCCAGGAGGATTCATGGAAAGATACTTTACTAACCCAGATTGAAACTCAGGAAACATTGAGGTCTCACCGAGATTTGAACTCGGATCGCTGGAATCAGAGTCCAGAGTGCTAACCATTACACCATGAGACCATAAAATCCAGAACTGACCGTGATCCAAGCACATTTCTAGAAGTGGGATGGATACAAAAAATGTTCATGGATCAGCAAATATTCAATCAAATTTCCAGAAACAGCAAGTATCTAATCGAGTTTCCAGACCAGCAAGGATAAAAAAAAAAATTCAGGAGGTTCCATGGAAAGATACTTTACTAACCCAGACTGAAATTCAGGAAACTTTGAGGTCTCACCAAGATTTGAACTCGGATCACTGGATTCAAAGTCCAGAGTGCTAACCATTACACCATGAGACCATAAAATCCAGAACCAACCGTGATCCAAAAAATTTTCTAGAAGTAAGAAGGATACAAAAAATTTTCATGGATCAGCAAATTTCCAATCGAATTTCCAGAAACAGCAAGTATCTAACCGAGTTTCCAGGACCAGCAAGGATCCAAACTAATTTTCAGGAGGTTCCATGGAAAGATACTTTACTAACCCAGACTGAAATTCAGGAAACGTTGAGGTCTCACCGAGATTTGAACTCGGATCGCTGGATTCAGAGTCCAGAGTGCTAACCATTACACCATGGGACCATAAAATCCAGAACAAACCGGGATCCAAACAAATTTCTAGAAGCAGGAAGGATACAAACAAATTTCCTGGAAAAGCAAGTATCCAATCGAATTTCCAGAACCAGCAAGTATCCAATCGAGTATCCAGGTCCAGCAAGGATCCAATCGAATTTCCAGGAGGATCCATGGAAAGATACTTTACTAACCCAGATTGAAATTCAGGAAATGTTGAGGTCTCACCGAGATTTGAACTCGGATCGCTGGATTCAGAGTCCAGAGTGCTAACCATTACACCATGAGACCATAAAATCCAGAACAAACCGGGATCCAAAAAAAGTTCTATAAGAAAGAAGGATACAAAAAATGTTCATGGATCAGCAAATTTCCAGAAACAGCAAGTATCCAATCGAATTTCCAGGTCCAGCAAGGATCCAAACACATTTTCAGGAGGTTCCATGGAAAGATACTTTACTAACCCAGACTGAAATTCAGGAAATGTTGAGGTCTCACCGAGATTTGAACTCGGA
>NC_084590.1:46823246-46883246 GCF_033807715.1 Cololabis saira
ATCGAATTTCCAGAAACAGCAAGTATTCAATCGAATTTCCAGGACCAGCAAGGATACAAAAAGATTTTCAGGAGGTTCCATGGAAAGATACTTTACTAACCCAGATTGAAATTCAGGAAACGTTGACGTCTCACCGAGATTTGAACTCGGATCGCTGGATTCAGAGTCCAGAGTGCTAACCATTACACCATAAAATCCAGAACCGACCGTGATCCAAACAAATTTCTAGAAGCAAGAAGGATCCAAAATCTTTTTCATGGATCAGCAAATTTCCAATCGAATTTCCAGAAACAGCAAGTATTCAATCGAATTTACAGGACCAGCAAGGATCCAAAAATATTTTCAGGAGGTTCCATGGAAAAATACTTTACTAACCCAGATTGAAATTCAGGAAACGTTGAGGTCTCACCGAGATTTGAACTCGGATCGCTGGATTCAGAGTCCAGAGTGCTAACCATTACACCATGAGACCATAAAATCTAGAATCGACCGGGATCCAAACAAATTTCTAGAAGCAGGAAGGATACAAACAAATTTCCTGGAAAAGCAAGTATCCAATCGAATTTCCAGAACCAACAATTATCCAATCAAATTTCCAGGAGGATCCATGGAAAGATACTTTACTAACCCAGATTGAAACTCAGGAAACATTGAGGTCTCCCCGAGATTTGAACTCGGATCGCTGGAATCAGAGTCCAGAGTGCTAACCATTACACCATGAGACCATAAAATCCAGAACTGACCGTGATCCAAGTACATTTCTAGAAGCGGGATGGATACAAAAAATGTTCATGGATCAGCAAATATTCAATCGAATTTCCAGAAACAGCAAGTATCTAATCGAGTTTCCAGACCAGCAAGGATAAAAAAAAAATTTCAGGAGGTTCCATGGAAAGATACTTTACTAACCCAGACTGAAATTCAGGAAACATTGAGGTCTCACCGAGATTTGAACTCGGATCACTGGATTCAAAGTCCAAAGTGCTAACCATTACACCAAGAGAACATAAAATCCAGAACAAACCGGGATCCAAAAAAATTTTTAGAAGCAAGAAGGATACAAAAAAATGTCCTGGAAAAGCAAGTATCCAATCGAATTTCCAGAAGAGTATCCAATCGAATTTCCAGGAAGATCCATGGAAAGATACTTTACTAACCCAGATTGAAACTCAGGAAACATTGAGGTCTCACCGAGATTTGAACTCGGATCGCTGGAATCAGAGTCCAGAGTGCTAACCATTACACCATGAGACCATAAAATCCAGAACTGACCGTGATCCAAGCACATTTCTAGAAGTAGGATGGATACAAAAAATTTTCATGGATCAGCAAATTTCCAATCGAATTTCCAGAAACAGCAAGTATTCAATAGAATTTCCAGGTCCAGCAAGGATACAAAAAAATCTTCAGGAGGTTCCATGGAAAGATACTTTACTATCCCAGATTTAGATTCAGGAAACGTTGAGGTCTCACCAAGATTTGAACTCGGATCGCTGGATTCAGAGTCCAGAGTGCTAACCATTACACCATGAGACCATAAAATCTAGAATCGACCGGGATCCAAACAAATTTCTAGAAGCAGGAAGGATACAAACAAATTTCCTGGAAAAGCAAGTATCCAATCGAATTTCCAGAACCAACAATTATCCAATCAAATTTCCAGGAGGATCCATGGAAAGATACTTTACTAACCCAGATTGAAACTCAGGAAACATTGAGGTCTCACCGAGATATAAACTCGGATCGCTGGAATCAGAGTCCAGAGTGCTAACCATTACACCATGAGACCATACAATCCAGAACTGACCGTGATCCAAGCACATTTCTAGAAGCGGGATGATACAAAAAATGTTCATGGATCAGCAAATATTCAATCGAATTTCCAGAAACAGCAAGTATCTAATCGAGTTTCCAGACCAGCAAGGATAAAAAAAAAATTTCAGGAGGTTCCATGGAAAGATACTTTACTAACCCAGATTGAAATTTCCTGGAAACAAAAAATGTTCATGGATCAGCAAATATTCAATCGAATTTCCAGAAACAGCAAGTATCTAATCGAGTTTCCAGGACCAGCAAGGATCCAAAAAAAATCTTCAGGAGGTTCCATGGAAAGATACTTTACTAACCCAGATTGAAATTCAGGAAACGTTGAGGTCTCACCGAGATTTGAACTCGGATCACTGGATTCAAAGTCCAGAGTGCTAACCATTACACCATGAGACCATAAAATCCAGAACCAACCGTGATCCAAAAAATTTTCTAGAAGTAAGAAGGATACAAAAAACTTTCATGGATCAGCAAATTTCCAATCGAATTTCCAGGAACAGCAAGTATCCAATCGAATTTCCAGAACCAGCAAGTATCTAATGGAGTTTCCAGGACCAGCAAGGATCCAAACTAATTTTCAGGAGGTTCCATGGAAAGATACTTTACTAACCCAGACTGAAATTCAGGAAATGTTGAGGTCTCACCGAGATTTGAACTCGGATCACTGGATTCAAAGTCCAAAGTGCTAACCATTACACCATGAGACCATAAAATCCAGAACAAACCGGGATCCAAAAAAATTTTTAGAAGCAAGAAGGATACAAAAAAATGTCCTGGAAAAGCAAGTATCCAATCGAATTTCCAGAAGAGTATCCAATCGAATTTCCAGGAAGATCCATGGAAAGATACTTTACTAACCCAGGTTGAAATACAGGTAACGTTGAGGTCTCACCGAGATTTGAACTCGGATCGCTGGATTCAGAGTCCAGAGTGCTAACCATTACACCATGAGACCATAAAATCCAGAACCGACCGTGATCCAAACACATTTCTAGAAGCGGGATGGATACAAAAAATGTTCATGGATCAGCAAATTTCCAATCGAATTTCCAGAAACAGCAAGTATTCAATCGAATTTACAGGACAAGCAAGGATCCAAAAATATTTTCAGGAGGTTCCATGGAAAAATACTTTACTAACCCAGATTGAAATTCAGGAAACGTTGAGGTCTCACCGAGATTTGAACTCGGATCGCTGGATTCAGAGTCCAGAGTGCTAACCATTACACCATGAGACCATAAAATCTAGAATCGACCGGGATCCAAACAAATTTCTTGAAGCAGGAAGGATACAAACAAATTTCCTGGAAAAGCAAGTATCCAATCGAATTTCCAGAACCAACAATTATCCAATCAAATTTCCAGGAGGATCCATGGAAAGATACTTTACTAACCCAGATTGAAACTCAGGAAACATTGAGGTCTCACCGAGATTTGAACTCGGATCGCTGGAATCAGAGTCCAGAGTGCTAACCATTACACCATGAGACCATAAAATCCAGAACTGACCGTGATCCAAACACATTTCTAGAAGCGGGATGGATACAAAAAATGTTCATGGATCAGCAAATATTCAATCGAATTTCCAGAAACAGCAAGTATCTAATCGAGTTTCCAGACCAGCAAGGATAAAAAAAAAATTTCAGGAGGTTCCATGGAAAGATACTTTACTAACCCAGATTGAAATTTCCTGGAAACAAAAAATGTTCATGGATCAGCAAATATTCAATCGAATTTCCAGAAACAGCAAGTATCTAATCGAATTTCCAGGACCAGCAAGGATCCAAAAAATGTTTTCAGGAGGATCCATGGAAAGATACTTTACTAACCCAGACTGAAATTCAGGAAACGTTGAGGTCTCACCGAGATTTGAACTCGGATCACTGGATTCAAAGTCCAAAGTGCTAACCATTACACCATGAGAACATAAAATCCAGAACAAACCGGGATCCAAAAAAATTTTTAGAAGCAAGAAGGATACAAAAAAATGTCCTGGAAAAGCAAGTATCCAATCGAATTTCCAGAAGAGTATCCAATCGAATTTCCAGGAAGATCCATGGAAAGATACTTTACTAACCCAGGTTGATATACAGGAAACGTTGAGGTCTCACCGAGATTTGAACTCGGATCGCTGGATTTAGAGTCCAGAGTGCTAACCATTACACCATGAGACCATAAAATCCAGAACCGACCATGATCCAAACACATTTCTAGAAGCGGGATGGATACAAAACATTTTCATGGATCAGAAAATTTCCAATCGAATTTCCAGAAACAGCAAGTATTCAATCGAATTTACAGGACCAGCAAGGATCCAAAAATATTTTCAGGAGGTTCCATGGAAAAATACTTTACTAAGCCAGATTGAAATTCAGGAAACGTTGAGGTCTCACCGAGATTTGAACTCGGATCGCTGGATTCAGAGTCCAGAGTGCTAACCATTACACCATGAGACCATAAAGTCTAGAATCGACCGGGATCCAAATAAATTTCTAGAAGCAGGAAGGATACAAACAAATTTCCTGGAAAAGCAAGTATCCAATCGAATTTCCAGAACCAACAATTATCCAATCAAATTTCCAGGAGGATCCATGGAAAGATACTTTACTAACCCAGATTGAAACTCAGGAAACATTGAGGTCTCACTGAGATTTGAACTCGGATCGCTGGAATCAGAGTCCAGAGTGCTAACCATTACACCATGAGACCATAAAATCCAGAACTGACCGTGATCCAAGCACATTTCTAGAAGCGGGATGGATACAAAAAATGTTCATGGATCAGCAAATATTCAATCGAATTTCCAGAAACAGCAAGTATCTAATCGAGTTTCCAGACCAGCAAGGATAAAAAAAAAATTTCAGGAGGTTCCATGGAAAGATACTTTACTAACCCAGATTGAAATTTCCTGGAAACAAAAAATGTTCATGGATCAGCAAATATTCAATCGAATTTCAAGAAACAGCAAGTATCTAATCGAGTTTCCAGGACCAGCAAGGATCCAAAAAAATTTTTCAGGAGGATCCATGGAAAGATACTTTACTAACCCAGACTGAAATTCAGGAAACGTTGAGGTCTCACCGAGATTTGAACTCGGATCACTGGATTCAAAGTCCAAAGTGCTAACCATTACACCATGAGAACATAAAATCCAGAACAAACCGGGATCCAAAAATATTTTTAGAAGCAAGAAGGATACAAAAAAATGTCCTGGAAAAGCAAGTATCCAATCGAATTTCCAGAAGAGTATCCAATCGAATTTCCAGGAAGATCCATGGAAAGATACTTTACTAACCCAGACTGAAATTCAGGAAACGTTGAGGTCTCACCGAGATTTGAACTCGGATCGCTGGATTCAGAGTCCAGAGTGCTAACCATTACACCATGAGACCATAAAATCCAGAACCGACCATGATCCAAACACATTTCTAGAAGCGGGATGGATACAAAAAATTTTCATGGATCAGCAAATTTCCAATCGAATTTCCAGAAACAGCAAGTATTCAATAGAATTTACAGGTCCAGCAAGGATACAAAAAAATCTTCAGGAGGTTCCATGGAAAGATACTTTACTATCCCAGATTTAGATTCAGGAAACGTTGAGGTCTCACCGAGATTTGAACTCGGATCGCTGGATTCAGAGTCCAGAGTGCTAACCATTACACCATGAGACCATAAAATCCAGAACCGACCGTGATCCAAACACATTTCTAGAAGCGGGATGGATACAAAAAATGTTCATGGATCAGCAAATTTCCAATCGAATTTCCAGAAACAGCAAGTATTCAATAGAATTTCCAGGACCAGCAAGGATACAAATTTTTTTTCATGGATCAGCAAATTTCCAATCGAATTTCCAGAAACAGCAAGTATTCAATCGAATTTCCAGGACCAGCAAGGATACAAAAAAGATTTTCAGGAAGATCCATGGAAAGATACTTTACTAACCCAGATTGAAATTCAGGAAACGTTGAGGTCTCACCTAGATTTGAACTTGGATCGCTGGATTCAGAGTCCAGAGTGCTAACCATTACACCATGAGACCATAAAATCCAGAACCGACCGTGATCCAAACAAATTTCTAGAAGCAAGAAGGATCCAAAATCTTTTTCATGGATCAGCAAATTTCCAATCGAATTTCAAGAAACAGCAAGTATTCAATCGAATTTACAGGACCAGCAAGGATCCAAAAATATTTTCAGGAGGTTCCATGGAAAAATACTTCACTAACCCAGATTGAAATTCAGGAAACGTTGAGGTCTCACTGAGATTTGAACTCGGATCGCTGGATTCAGAGTCCAGAGTGCTAACCATTACACCATGAGACCATAAAATCTAGAATCGACCGGGATCCAAACAAATTTCTAGAAGCAGGAAGGATACAAACAAATTTCCTGGAAAAGCAAGTATCCAATCGAATTTCCAGAACCAACAATTATCCAATCAAATTTCCAGGAGGATCCATGGAAAGATACTTTACTAACCCAGATTGAAACTCAGGAAACATTGAGGTCTCACCGAGATTTGAACTCGGATCGCTGGAATCAGAGTCCAGAGTGCTAACCATTACACCATGAGACCACAAAATCCAGAACTGACCGTGATCCAAGCACATTTCTAGAAGCGGGATGGATACAAAAAATGTTCATGGATCAGCAAATATTCAATCGAATTTCCAGAAACAGCAAGTATCTAATCGAGTTTCCAGACCAGCAAGGATAAAAAAAAAATTTCAGGAGGTTCCATGGAAAGATACTTTACTAACCCAGATTGAAATTTCCTGGAAACAAAAAATGTTCATGGATCAGCAAATATTCAATCGAATTTCCAGAAACAGCAAGTATCTAATCGAGTTTCCAGGACCAGCAAGGATCCAAAAAATTTTTTAGGAGGTTCCATGGAAAGATACTTTACTAACCCAGACTGAAATTCAGGAAACGTTGAGGTCTCACCGAGATTTGAACTCGGATCACTGGATTCAAAGTCCAGAGTGCTAACCATTACACCATGAGACCATAAAATCCAGAACCAACCGTGAACCAAAAAATTTTCTAGAAGTAAGAAGGATACAAATAATTTTCATGGATCAGCAAATTTCCAATCGAATTTCCAGAAACAGCAAGTATCCAATCGAATTTCCAGAACCAGCAAGTATCTAATGGAGTTTCCAGGACCAGCAAGGATCCAAACTAATTTTCAGGAGGTTCCATGGAAAGATACTTTACTAACCCAGACTGAAATTCAGGAAACGTTGAGGTCTCACCGAGATTTGAACTCGGATCACTGGATTCAAAGTCCAAAGTGCTAACCATTACACCATGAGACCATAAAATCCAGAACCAACCATGATCCAAAGACATTTCTAGAAGCGGGATGGATACAAAAATTTTTCATGGATCAGCAAATATTCAATCGAATTTCCAGAAACAGCAAGTATCTAATCGAGTTTCCAGGACCAGCAAGGATCCAAAAAATTTTCAGGAGGTTCTATGGAAAGATACTTTACTAACCCAGACAGAAATTCAGGAAATGTTGAGGTCTCACCGAGATTTGAACTCGGATCGCTGGATTCAGAGTCCAGAGTGCTAACCATTACACCATGGGACCATAAAACCCAGAACCGACCGGGATCCAAACAAATTTCTAGAAGCCGGAAGGATACAAACAAATTTCCTCGAAAGCAAGTATCCAATCGAATTTCCAGAACCAGCAAGTATCCAGGTCCAGCAAGGATCCAATCGAATTTCCAGGAGGATCCATGGAAAGATACTTTACTAACCCAGATTGAAATTCAGGAAATGTTGAGGTCTCACCGAGATTTGAACTCAGATCGCTGGATTCAGAGTCCAGAGTGCTAACCATTACACCATGAGACCATAAAATCCAGAACAAACCGGGATCCAAAAAAAGTTCTATAAGAAAGAAGGATACAAAAAATGTTCATGGATCAGTAAATTTCCAATCAAATTTCCAGAAACAGCAAGTATCCAATCGAATTTCCAGGAGGATCCATGGAAAGATACTTTACTAACCCAGATTGAAATTCAGGAAATGTTGAGGTCTCACCGAGATTTGAACTCGGATCGCTGGATTCAGAGTCCAGAGTGCTAACCATTACACCATGAGACCATAAAATCCAGAACCAACCAGGATCCAAACAAATTTCTAGAAGCAGGAAGGATACAAACAAATTTCCTGGAAAAGCAAGTATCCAATCGAATTTCCAGAACCAACAATTATCCAATCAAATTTCCAGGAGGATCCATGGAAAGATACTTTACTAACCCAGATTGAAACTCAGGAAACATTGAGGTCTCACCGAGATTTGAACTCGGATCGCTGGAATCAGAGTCCAGAGTGCTAACCATTACACCATGAGACCACAAAATCCAGAACTGACCGTGATCCAAGCACATTTCTAGAAGCGGGATGGATACAAAAAATGTTCATGGATCAGCAAATATTCAATCGAATTTCCAGAAACAGCAAGTATCTAATCGAGTTTCCAGACCAGCAAGGATAAAAAAAAAATTTCAGGAGGTTCCATGGAAAGATACTTTACTAACCCTGATTGAAATTTCCTGGAAACAAAAAATGTTCATGGATCAGCAAATATTCAATCGAATTTCCAGAAACAGCAAGTATCTAATCGAGTTTCCAGGACCAGCAAGGATCCAAAAAATTTTTTAGGAGGTTCCATGGAAAGATACTTTACTAACCCAGACTGAAATTCAGGAAACGTTGAGGTCTCACCGAGATTTGAACTCGGATCACTGGATTCAAAGTCCAGAGTGCTAACCATTACACCATGAGACCATAAAATCCAGAACCAACCGTGAACCAAAAAATTTTCTAGAAGTAAGAAGGATACAAATAATTTTCATGGATCAGCAAATTTCCAATCGAATTTCCAGAAACAGCAAGTATCCAATCGAATTTCCAGAACCAGCAAGTATCTAATGGAGTTTCCAGGACCAGCAAGGATCCAAACTAATTTTCAGGAGGTTCCATGGAAAGATACTTTACTAACCCAGACTGAAATTCAGGAAACGTTGAGGTCTCACCGAGATTTGAACTCGGATCACTGGATTCAAAGTCCAAAGTGCTAACCATTACACCATGAGACCATAAAATCCAGAACCAACCATGATCCAAAGACATTTCTAGAAGCGGGATGGATACAAAAAATTTTCATGGATCAGCAAATATTCAATCGAATTTCCAGAAACAGCAAGTATCTAATCGAGTTTCCAGGACCAGCAAGGATCCAAAAAATTTTCAGGAGGTTCTATGGAAAGATACTTTACTAACCCAGACAGAAATTCAGGAAATGTTGAGGTCTCACCGAGATTTGAACTCGGATCGCTGGATTCAGAGTCCAGAGTGCTAACCATTACACCATGGGACCATAAAACCCAGAACCGACCGGGATCCAAACAAATTTCTAGAAGCCGGAAGGATACAAACAAATTTCCTCGAAAGCAAGTATCCAATCGAATTTCCAGAACCAGCAAGTATCCAGGTCCAGCAAGGATCCAATCGAATTTCCAGGAGGATCCATGGAAAGATACTTTACTAACCCAGATTGAAATTCAGGAAATGTTGAGGTCTCACCGAGATTTGAACTCGGATCGCTGGATTCAGAGTCCAGAGTGCTAACCATTACACCATGAGACCATAAAATCCAGAACAAACCGGGATCCAAAAAAAGTTCTATAAGAAAGAAGGATACAAAAAATGTTCATGGATCAGTAAATTTCCAATCAAATTTCCAGAAACAGCAAGTATCCAATCGAATTTCCAGGAGGATCCATGGAAAGATACTTTACTAACCCAGATTGAAATTCAGGAAATGTTGAGGTCTCACCGAGATTTGAACTCGGATCGCTGGATTCAGAGTCCAGAGTGCTAACCATTACACCATGAGACCATAAAATCCAGAACCAACCAGGATACAAACACATTTCTAGAAGCGGGATGGATACAAAAAATTTTCATGGATCAGCAAATTTCCAATCGAATTTCCAGGATCAGCAAGGATACAAAAACATTTTCAGGAGGTTCCATGGAAAGATACTTCACTAACCTGGATTGAAATTTCCTGGAAACAAAAAATGTTCATGGATCAGCAAATATTCAATCGAAGGAGGTTCCATGGAAAGATACTTTACTAACCCAGATTGAAATTCAGGAAACGTTGAAGCCTCAGCGAGATTTGAACTCGGATCACTGGATTCAGAGTCCAGAGTGCTAACCATTACACCATGAGACCATAAAATCCAGAACCGATCGTGATCCAAACACATTCCTAGAAGCGGGATGGATACAAAAAATGTTCATGGATCAGCAAATATTCAATCGAATTTCCAGAAACAGCAAGTATCTAATCGAATTTCCAGGACCAGCAAGGATCCAAAAAATTTTTCAGGAGGTTCCATGGAAAGATATTTTACTAACCCAGATTGAAATTCAGGAAACGTTGAGGTCTCACTGAGATTTGAACTCGGATCGGTGGATTCAGAGTCCAGAGTGCTAACCATTACACCATGAGACCATAAAATCTAGAATCGACCGGGATCCAAATAAATTTCTAGAAGCAGGAAGGATACAAACAAATTTCCTGGAAAAGCAAGTATCCAATCGAATTTCCAGAACCAACAATTATCCAATCAAATTTCCAGGAGGATCCATGGAAAGATACTTTACTAACCCAGATTGAAACTCAGGAAACATTGAGGTCTCACTGAGATTTGAACTCGGATCGCTGGAATCAGAGTCCAGAGTGCTAACCATTACACCATGAGACCATAAAATCCAGAACTGACCGTGATCCAAGCACATTTCTAGAAGCGGGATGGATACAAAAAATGTTCATGGATCAGCAAATATTCAATCGAATTTCCAGAAACAGCAAGTATCTAATCGAGTTTCCAGACCAGCAAGGATAAAAAAAAAATTTCAGGAGGTTCCATGGAAAGATACTTTACTAACCCAGATTGAAATTTCCTGGAAACAAAAAATGTTCATGGATCAGCAAATATTCAATCGAATTTCCAGAAACAGCAAGTATCTAATCGAGTTTCCAGGACCAGCAAGGATCCAAAAAAATTTTTCAGGAGGATCCATGGAAAGATACTTTACTAACCCAGACTGAAATTCAGGAAACGTTGAGGTCTCACCGAGATTTGAACTCGGATCACTGGATTCAAAGTCCAAAGTGCTAACCATTACACCATGAGAACATAAAATCCAGAACAAACCGGGATCCAAAAATATTTTTAGAAGCAAGAAGGATACAAAAAAATGTCCTGGAAAAGCAAGTATCCAATCGAATTTCCAGAAGAGTATCCAATCGAATTTCCAGGAAGATCCATGGAAAGATACTTTACTAACCCAGACTGAAATTCAGGAAACGTTGAGGTCTCACCGAGATTTGAACTCGGATCGCTGGATTCAGAGTCCAGAGTGCTAACCATTACACCATGAGACCATAAAATCCAGAACCGACCATGATCCAAACACATTTCTAGAAGCGGGATGGATACAAAAAATTTTCATGGATCAGCAAATTTCCAATCGAATTTCCAGAAACAGCAAGTATTCAATAGAATTTCCAGGTCCAGCAAGGATACAAAAAAATCTTCAGGAGGTTCCATGGAAAGATACTTTACTATCCCAGATTTAGATTCAGGAAACGTTGAGGTCTCACCGAGATTTGAACTCGGATCGCTGGATTCAGAGTCCAGAGTGCTAACCATTACACCATGAGACCATAAAATCCAGAACCGACCGTGATCCAAACACATTTCTAGAAGCGGGATGGATACAAAAAATGTTCATGGATCAGCAAATTTCCAATCGAATTTCCAGAAACAGCAAGTATTCAATAGAATTTCCAGGACCAGCAAGGATACAAATTTTTTTTCATGGATCAGCAAATTTCCAATCGAATTTCCAGAAACAGCAAGTATTCAATCGAATTTCCAGGACCAGCAAGGATACAAAAAAGATTTTCAGGAAGATCCATGGAAAGATACTTTACTAACCCAGATTGAAATTCAGGAAACGTTGAGGTCTCACCTAGATTTGAACTCGGATCGCTGGATTCAGAGTCCAGAGTGCTAACCATTACACCATGAGACCATAAAATCCAGAACCGACCGTGATCCAAACAAATTTCTAGAAGCAAGAAGGATCCAAAATCTTTTTCATGGATCAGCAAATTTCCAATCGAATTTCAAGAAACAGCAAGTATTCAATCGAATTTACAGGACCAGCAAGGATCCAAAAATATTTTCAGGAGGTTCCATGGAAAAATACTTCACTAACCCAGATTGAAATTCAGGAAACGTTGAGGTCTCACTGAGATTTGAACTCGGATCGCTGGATTCAGAGTCCAGAGTGCTAACCATTACACCATGAGACCATAAAATCTAGAATCGACCGGGATCCAAACAAATTTCTAGAAGCAGGAAGGATACAAACAAATTTCCTGGAAAAGCAAGTATCCAATCGAATTTCCAGAACCAACAATTATCCAATCAAATTTCCAGGAGGATCCATGGAAAGATACTTTACTAACCCAGATTGAAACTCAGGAAACATTGAGGTCTCACCGAGATTTGAACTCGGATCGCTGGAATCAGAGTCCAGAGTGCTAACCATTACACCATGAGACCATAAAATCCAGAACTGACCGTGATCCAAGCACATTTCTAGAAGCGGGATGGATACAAAAAATGTTCATGGATCAGCAAATATTCAATCGAATTTCCAGAAACAGCAAGTATCTAATCGAGTTTCCAGACCAGCAAGGATAAAAAAAAAATTTCAGGAGGTTCCATGGAAAGATACTTTACTAACCCTGATTGAAATTTCCTGGAAACAAAAAATGTTCATGGATCAGCAAATATTCAATCGAATTTCCAGAAACAGCAAGTATCTAATCGAGTTTCCAGGACCAGCAAGGATCCAAAAAATTTTTTAGGAGGTTCCATGGAAAGATACTTTACTAACCCAGACTGAAATTCAGGAAACGTTGAGGTCTCACCGAGATTTGAACTCGGATCACTGGATTCAAAGTCCAGAGTGCTAACCATTACACCATGAGACCATAAAATCCAGAACCAACCGTGAACCAAAAAATTTTCTAGAAGTAAGAAGGATACAAAAAATTTTCATGGATCAGCAAATTTCCAATCGAATTTCCAGAAACAGCAAGTATCCAATCGAATTTCCAGAACCAGCAAGTATCTAATGGAGTTTCCAGGACCAGCAAGGATCCAAACTAATTTTCAGGAGGTTCCATGGAAAGATACTTTACTAACCCAGACTGAAATTCAGGAAACGTTGAGGTCTCACCGAGATTTGAACTCGGATCACTGGATTCAAAGTCCAAAGTGCTAACCATTACACCATGAGACCATAAAATCCAGAACCAACCATGATCCAAAGACATTTCTAGAAGCGGGATGGATACAAAAAATTTTCATGGATCAGCAAATATTCAATCGAATTTCCAGAAACAGCAAGTATCTAATCGAGTTTCCAGGACCAGCAAGGATCCAAAAAATTTTCAGGAGGTTCTATGGAAAGATACTTTACTAACCCAGACAGAAATTCAGGAAATGTTGAGGTCTCACCGAGATTTGAACTCGGATCGCTGGATTCAGAGTCCAGAGTGCTAACCATTACACCATGGGACCATAAAACCCAGAACCGACCGGGATCCAAACAAATTTCTAGAAGCCGGAAGGATACAAACAAATTTCCTCGAAAGCAAGTATCCAATCGAATTTCCAGAACCAGCAAGTATCCAGGTCCAGCAAGGATCCAATCGAATTTCCAGGAGGATCCATGGAAAGATACTTTACTAACCCAGATTGAAATTCAGGAAATGTTGAGGTCTCACCGAGATTTGAACTCGGATCGCTGGATTCAGAGTCCAGAGTGCTAACCATTACACCATGAGACCATAAAATCCAGAACCAACCAGGATACAAACACATTTCTAGAAGCGGGATGGATACAAAAAATTTTCATGGATCAGCAAATTTCCAATCGAATTTCCAGGATCAGCAAGGATACAAAAACATTTTCAGGAGGTTCCATGGAAAGATACTTCACTAACCTGGATTGAAATTTCCTGGAAACAAAAAATGTTCATGGATCAGCAAATATTCAATCGAAGGAGGTTCCATGGAAAGATACTTTACTAACCCAGATTGAAATTCAGGAAACGTTGAAGCCTCAGCGAGATTTGAACTCGGATCACTGGATTCAGAGTCCAGAGTGCTAACCATTACACCATGAGACCATAAAATCCAGAACCGACCGTGATCCAAACACATTCCTAGAAGCGGGATGGATACAAAAAATGTTCATGGATCAGCAAATATTCAATCGAATTTCCAGAAACAGCAAGTATCTAATCGAATTTCCAGGACCAGCAAGGATCCAAAAAAATTTTCAGGAGGTTCCATGGAAAGATATTTTACTAACCCAGATTGAAATTCAGGAAACGTTGAGGTCTCACTGAGATTTGAACTCGGATCGCTGGATTCAGAGTCCAGAGTGCTAACCATTACACCATGAGACCATAAAATCTAGAATCGACCGGGATCCAAATACATTTCTAGAAGCAGGAAGGATACAAACAAATTTCCTGGAAAAGCAAGTATCCAATCAAATTTCCAGAACCAACAATTATCCAATCAAATTTCCAGGAGGATCCATGGAAAGATACTTTACTAACCCAGATTGAAACTCAGGAAACATTGAGGTCTCACTGAGATTTGAACTCGGATCGCTGGAATCAGAGTCCAGAGTGCTAACCATTACACCATGAGACCATAAAATCCAGAACTGACCGTGATCCAAGCACATTTCTAGAAGCGGGATGGATACAAAAAATGTTCATGGATCAGCAAATATTCAATCGAATTTCCAGAAACAGCAAGTATCTAATCGAGTTTCCAGACCAGCAAGGATAAAAAAAAAATTTCAGGAGGTTCCATGGAAAGATACTTTACTAACCCAGATTGAAATTTCCTGGAAACAAAAAATGTTCATGGATCAGCAAATATTCAATCGAATTTCCAGAAACAGCAAGTATCTAATCGAGTTTCCAGGACCAGCAAGGATCCAAAAAATTTTTTCAGGAGGATCCATGGAAAGATACTTTACTAACCCAGACTGAAATTCAGGAAACGTTGAGGTCTCACCGAGATTTGAACTCGGATCACTGGATTCAAAGTCCAAAGTGCTAACCATTACACCATGAGAACATAAAATCCAGAACAAACCGGGATCCAAAAAAATTTTTAGAAGCAAGAAGGATACAAAAAAATGTCCTGGAAAAGCAAGTATCCAATCGAATTTCCAGAAGAGTATCCAATCGAATTTCCAGGAAGATCCATGGAAAGATACTTTACTAACCCAGGTTGAAATACAGGAAACGTTGAGGTCTCACCGAGATTTGAACTCGGATCGCTGGATTCAGAGTCCAGAGTGCTAACCATTACACCATGAGACCATAAAATCCAGAACCGACCATGATCCAAACACATTTCTAGAAGCGGGATGGATACAAAAAATTTTCATGGATCAGCAAATTTCCAATCGAATTTCCAGAAACAGCAAGTATTCAATAGAATTTCCAGGTCCAGCAAGGATACAAAAAAATCTTCAGGAGGTTCCATGGAAAGATACTTTACTATCCCAGATTTAGATTCAGGAAACGTTGAGGTCTCACCGAGATTTGAACTCGGATCGCTGGATTCAGAGTCCAGAGTGCTAACCATTACACCATGAGACCATAAAATCTAGAATCGACCGGGATCCAAACAAATTTCTAGAAGCAGGAAGGATACAAACAAATTTCCTGGAAAAGCAAGTATCCAATCGAATTTCCAGAACCAACAATTATCCAATCAAATTTCCAGGAGGATCCATGGAAAGATACTTTACTAACCCAGATTGAAACTCAGGAAACATTGAGGTCTCACCGAGATTTGAACTCGGATCGCTGGAATCAGAGTCCAGAGTGCTAACCATTACACCATGAGACCATAAAATCCAGAACAAACCGGGATCCAAAAAAATTTTTAGAAGCAAGAAGGATACAAAAAAATGTCCTGGAAAAGCAAGTATCCAATCGAATTTCCAGAAGAGTATCCAATCGAATTTCCAGGAAGATCCATGGAAAGATACTTTACTAACCCAGGTTGAAATACAGGAAACGTTGAGGTCTCACCGAGATTTGAACTCGGATCGCTGGATTCAGAGTCCAGAGTGCTAACCATTACACCATGAGACCATAAAATCCAGAACCGACCATGATCCAAACACATTTCTAGAAGCGGGATGGATACAAAAACTTTTCATGGATCAGCAAATTTCCAATCGAATTTCCAGAAACAGCAAGTATTCAATAGAATTTCCAGGTCCAGCAAGGATACAAAAAAATCTTCAGGAGGTTCCATGGAAAGATACTTTACTATCCCAGATTTAGATTCAGGAAACGTTGAGGTCTCACCGAGATTTGAACTCGGATCGCTGGATTCAGAGTCCAGAGTGCTAACCATTACACCATGAGACCATAAAATCTAGAATCGACCGGGATCCAAACAAATTTCTAGAAGCAGGAAGGATACAAACAAATTTCCTGGAAAAGCAAGTATCCAATCGAATTTCCAGAACCAACAATTATCCAATCAAATTTCCAGGAGGATCCATGGAAAGATACTTTACTAACCCAGATTGAAACTCAGGAAACATTGAGGTCTCACCGAGATTTGAACTCGGATCGCTGGAATCAGAGTCCAGAGTGCTAACCATTACACCATGAGACCATAAAATCCAGAACTGACCGTGATCCAAGCACATTTCTAGAAGCGGGATGGATACAAAAAATGTTCATGGATCAGCAAATATTCAATCGAATTTCCAGAAACAGCAAGTATCTAATCGAGTTTCCAGACCAGCAAGGATTAAAAAAAAATTTCAGGAGGTTCCATGGAAAGATACTTTACTAACCCAGATTGAAATTTCCTGGAAACAAAAAATGTTCATGGATCAGCAAATATTCAATCGAATTTCCAGAAACAGCAAGTATCTAATCGAGTTTCCAGGACCAGCAAGGATCCAAAAAAAATTTTCAGGAGGTTCCATGGAAAGATACTTTACTAACCCAGACTGAAATTCAGGAAACGTTGAGGTCTCACCGAGATTTGAACTCGGATCACTGGATTCAAAGTCCAAAGTGCTAACCATTACACCATGAGACCATAAAATCCAGAACAAACCGGGATCCAAAAAAATTTTTAGAAGCAAGAAGGATACAAAAAAATGTCCTGGAAAAGCAAGTATCCAATCGAATTTCCAGAAGAGTATCCAATCGAATTTCCAGGAAGATCCATGGAAAGATACTTTACTAAACCAGGTTGAAATACAGGAAACGTTGAGGTCTCACCGAGATTTGAACTCGGATCGCTGGATTCAGAGTCCAGAGTGCTAACCATTACACCATGAGACCATAAAATCCAGAACCGACCGTGATCCAAACACATTTCTAGAAGCGGGATGGATACAAAAAATGTTCATGGATCAGCAAATTTCCAATCGAATTTCCAGAAACAGCAGGTATTCAATAGAATTTCCAGGACCAGCAAGGATACAAATTTTTTTTCATGGATCAGCAAATTTCCAATCGAATTTCCAGAAACAGCAAGTATTCAATCGAATTTCCAGGACCAGCAAGGATACAAAAAAAATTTTCAGGAAGATCCATGGAAAGATACTTTACTAACCCAGACTGAAATTCAGGAAACGTTGAGGTCTCACCGAGATTTGAACTCGGATCACTGGATTCAAAGTCCAAAGTGCTAACCATTACACCATGAGACCATAAAATCAAGAACCAACCATGATCCAAAGACATTTCTAGAAGCGGGATGGATACAAAAAATTTTCATGGATCAGCAAATATTCAATCGAATTTCCAGAAACAGCAAGTATCTAATCGAGTTTCCAGGACCAGCAAGGATCCAAAAAATTTTCAGGAGGTTCTATGGAAAGATACTTTACTAACCCAGACAGAAATTCAGGAAATGTTGAGGTCTCACCGAGATTTGAACTCGGATCGCTGGATTCAGAGTCCAGAGTGCTAACCATTACACCATGGGACCATAAAACCCAGAACCGACCGGGATCCAAACAAATTTCTAGAAGCAGGAAGGATAAAAACAAATTTCCTCGAAAGCAAGTATCCAATCGAATTTCCAGAACCAGCAAGTATCCAGGTCCAGCAAGGATCCAATCGAATTTCCAGGAGGATCCATGGAAAGATACTTTACTAACCCAGATTGAAATTCAGGAAATGTTGAGGTCTCACCGAGATTTGAACTCGGATCGCTGGATTCAGAGTCCAGAGTGCTAACCATTACACCATGAGACCATAAAATCCAGAACAAACCGGGATCCAAAAAATTTTCTAGAAGTAAGAAGGATACAAAAAATTTTCATGGATCAGCAAATTTCCAATCGAATTTCCAGAAACAGCAAGTATCCAATCGAATTTCCAGAACCAGCAAGTATCTAATGGAGTTTCCAGGACCAGCAAGGATCCAAACTAATTTTCAGGAGGTTCCATGGAAAGATACTTTACTAACCCAGATTGAAACTCAGGAAACGTTGAGGTCTCACCGAGATTTGAACTCGGATCGCTGGATTCAGAGTCCAGAGTGCTAACCATTACACCATAAAATCTAGAACAAACCGGGATCCAAAAAAAGTTCTATAAGAAAGAAGGATACAAAAAATGTTCATGGATCAGTAAATTTCCAATCGAATTTCCAGAAACAGCAAGTATCCAATCGAATTTCCAGGAGGATCCATGGAAAGATACTTTACTAACCCAGATTGAAATTCAGGAAATGTTGAGGTCTCACCGAGATTTGAACTCGGATCGCTGGATTCAGAGTCCAGAGTGCTAACCATTACACCATGAGACCATAAAATCCAGAACCGACCGTGATCCAAAAAAATTTCTAGAAGCAAGAAGGATACAAAAAATGTTCATGGATCAGCAAATTTCCAGAAACAGCAAGTATCCAATCGAATTTCCAGGAGGATCCATGGAAAGATACTTTACTAACCCAGATTGAAATTCAGGAAATGTTGAGGTCTCACCGAGATTTGAACTCGGATCGCTGGATTCAGAGTCCAGAGTGCTAACCATTACACCATGAGACCATAAAATCCAGAACCGACCGTGATCCAAACACATTTCTAGAAGCGGGATGGATACAAAAAATGTTCATGGATCAGCAAATTTCCAATCGAATTTCCAGAAACAGCAAGTATTCAATAGAATTTCCAGGACCAGCAAGGATACAAATTTTTTTTCATGGATCAGCAAATTTCCAATCGAATTTCCAGAAACAGCAAGTATTCAATCGAATTTCCAGGACCAGCAAGGATACAAAAAAAATTTTCAGGAAGATCCATGGAAAGATACTTTACTAACCCAGACTGAAATTCAGGAAACGTTGAGGTCTCACCGAGATTTGAACTCGGATCACTGGATTCAAAGTCCAAAGTGCTAACCATTACACCATGAGACCATAAAATCCAGAACCAACCATGATCCAAAGACATTTCTAGAAGCGGGATGGATACAAAAAATTTTCATGGATCAGCAAATATTCAATCGAATTTCCAGAAACAGCAAGTATCTAATCGAGTTTCCAGGACCAGCAAGGATCCAAAACATTTTCAGGAGGTTCTATGGAAAGATACTTTACTAACCCAGACAGAAATTCAGGAAATGTTGAGGTCTCACCGAGATTTGAACTCGGATCGCTGGATTCAGAGTCCAGAGTGCTAACCATTACACCATGGGACCATAAAACCCAGAACCGACCGGGATCCAAACAAATTTCTAGAAGCAGGAAGGATACAAACAAATTTCCTCGAAAGCAAGTATCCAATCGAATTTCCAGAACCAGCAAGTATCCAGGTCCAGCAAGGATCCAATCGAATTTCCAGGAGGATCCATGGAAAGATACTTTACTAACCCAGATTGAAATTCAGGAAATGTTGAGGTCTCACCGAGATTTGAACTCGGATCGCTGGATTCAGAGTCCAGAGTGCTAACCATTACACCATGAGACCATAAAATCCAGAACAAACCGGGATCCAAAAAAAGTTCTATAAGAAAGAAGGATACAAAAAATGTTCATGGATCAGTAAATTTCCAATCAAATTTCCAGAAACAGCAAGTATCCAATCGAATTTCCAGGAGGATCCATGGAAAGATACTTTACTAACCCAGATTGAAATTCAGGAAATGTTGAGGTCTCACCGAGATTTGAACTCGGATCGCTGGATTCAGAGTCCAGAGTGCTAACCATTACACCATGAGACTATAAAATCCAGAAACAACCAGGATACAAACACATTTCTAGAAGCGGGATGGATACAAAAAATTTTCATGGATCAGCAAATTTCCAATCGAATTTCCAGAAACAGCAAGTATTCAATCGAATTTCCAGGATCAGCAAGGATACAAAAACATTTTCAGGAGGTTCCATGGAAAGATACTTCACTAACCCAGATTGAAATTTCCTGGAAACAAAAAATGTTCATGGATCAGCAAATATTCAATCGAAGGAGGTTCCATGGAAAGATACTTTACTAACCCAGATTGAAATTCAGGAAACGTTGAAGCCTCACCGAGATTTGAACTCGGATCACTGGATTCAGAGTCCAGAGTGCTAACCATTACACCATGAGACCATAAAATCCAGAACCGACCGTGATCCAAACACATTCCTAGAAGCGGGATGGATACAAAAAATGTTCATGGATCAGCAAATATTCAATCGAATTTCCAGAAACAGCAAGTATCTAATCGAATTTCCAGGACCAGCAAGGATCCAAAAAAATTTTCAGGAGGTTCCATGGAAAGATATTTTACTAACCCAGATTGAAATTCAGGAAACGTTGAGGTCTCACTGAGATTTGAACTCGGATCGCTGGATTCAGAGTCTAGAGTGCTAACCATTACACCATGAGACCATAAAATCCAGAACAAACCGGGATCCAAAAAAATTTTTAGAAGCAAGAAGGATACAAAAAAATGTCCTGGAAAAGCAAGTATCCAATCGAATTTCCAGAAGAGTATCTAATAGAATTTCCAGGAAGATCCATGGAAAGATACTTTACTAATCCAGGTTGAAACACAGGAAACGTTGAGGTCTCACCGAGATTTGAACTCGGATCGCTGGATTCAGAGTCCAGAGTGCTAACCATTACACCATGAGACCATAAAATCCAGAACCGACCGTGATCCAAACACATTTCTAGAAGCGGGATGGATACAAAAAATGTTCATGGATCAGCAAATTTCCAATCGAATTTCAAGAAACAGCAAGTATTCAATAGAATTTCCAGGACAGGAAGGATACAAATTTTTTTTCATGGATCAGCAAATTTCCAATCGAATTTCCAGAAACAGCAAGGATCCAAAAATATTTTCAGGAGGTTCCATGGAAAAATACTTTACTAACCCAGATTGAAACTCAGGAAACGTTGAGGTCTCACCGAGATTTGAACTCGGATCGCTGGAATCAGAGTCCAGAGTGCTAACCATTACACCATGAGACCATAAAATCCAGAACTGACCGTGATCCAAGCACATTTCTAGAAGCGGGATGGATACAAAAAATGTTCATGGATCAGCAAATATTCAATCGAATTTCCAGAAACAGCAAGTATCTAATCGAGTTTCCAGACCAGCAAGGATAAAAAAAAAATTTCAGGAGGTTCCATGGAAAGATACTTTACTAACCCAGATTGAAATTTCCTGGAAACAAAAAATGTTCATGGATCAGCAAATATTCAATCGAATTTCCAGAAACAGCAAGTATCTAATCGAGTTTCCAGGACCAGCAAGGATCCAAAGAAATTTTTCAGGAGGTTCCATGGAAAGATACTTTACTAACCCAGACTGAAATTCAGGAAACGTTGAGGTCTCACCGAGATTTGAACTCGGATCACTGGATTCAAAGTCCAGAGTGCTAACCATTACACCATGAGACCATAAAAACCAGAACCAACCGTGATCCAAAAAATTTTCTAGAAGTAAGAAGGATACAAAAAATTTTCATGGATCAGCAAATTTCCAATCGAATTTCCAGAAACAGCAAGTATCCAATCGAATTTCCAGAACCAGCAAGTATCTAATCGAGTTTCCAGGACCAGCAAGGATCCAAAAAAATTTTTCAGGAGGTTCCATGGAAAGATACTTTACTAACCCAGACTGAAATTCAGGAAACGTTGAGGTCTCACCGAGATTTGAACTCGGATCACTGGATTCAAAGTCCAGAGTGCTAACCATTACACCATGAGACCATAAAATCCAGAACCAACCGTGATCCAAAAAATTTTCTAGAAGTAAGAAGGATACAAAAAATTTTCATGGATCAGCAAATTTCCAATCGAATTTCCAGAAACAGCAAGTATCCAATCGAATTTCCAGAACCAGCAAGTATCTAATCGAGTTTCCAGGACCAGCAAGGATCCAAACTAATTTTCAGGAGGTTCCATGGAAAGATACTTTACTAACCCAGACTGAAATTCAGGAAACGTTGAGGTCTCACCGAGATTTGAACTCGGATCACTGGATTCAAAGTCCAAAGTGCTAACCATTACACCATGAGACCATAAAATCCAGAACCAACCATGATCCAAAGACATTTCTAGAAGCGGGATGGATACAAAAACTTTTCATGGATCAGCAAATATTCAATCGAATTTCCAGAAACAGCAAGTATCTAATCGAGTTTCCAGGACCAGCAAGGATCCAAAAAATTTTCAGGAGGTTCTATGGAAAGATACTTTACTAACCCAGACAGAAATTCAGGAAATGTTGAGGTCTCACCGAGATTTGAACTCGGATCGCTGGATTCAGAGTCCAGAGTGCTAACCATTACACCATGGGACCATAAAACCCAGAACCGACCGGGATCCAAACAAATTTCTAGAAGCAGGAAGGATACAAACAAATTTCCTGGAAAAGCAAGTATCCAATCGAGTATCCAGGTCCAGCAAGGATCCAATCGAATTTCCAGGAGGATCCATGGAAAGATACTTTACTAACCCAGATTGAAATTCAGGAAATGTTGAGGTCTCACCGAGATTTGAACTCAGATCGCTGGATTCAGAGTCCAGAGTGCTAACCATTGCACCATGAGACCATGAAATCCAGAACAAACCAGGATCCAAAAAAAGTTCTATAAGAAAGAAGGATACAAAAAATGTTCATGGATCAGTAAATTTCCAATCAAATTTCCAGAAACAGCAAGTATCCAATCGAATTTCCAGGAGGATCCATGGAAAGATACTTTACTAACCCAGATTGAAATTCAGGAAATGTTGAGGTCTCACCGAGATTGGAACTCGGATCGCTGGATTCAGAGTCCAGAGTGCTAACCATTACACCATGAGACCATAAAATCCAGAACCAACCGTGATCCAAACAAATTTCTAGAAGCAAGAAGGATACAAAAAATGTTCATGGATCAGCAAATTTCCAATCGAATTTCCAGAAACAGCAAGTATCCAATCGAATTTCCAGGACCAGCAAGGATCCAAACACATTTTCAGGAGGTTCCATGGAAAGATACTTTACTAACCCAGATTGAAATTCAGGGAACGTTGAGGTCTCACCGAGATTTGAACTCGGATCGCTGGATTCAGAGTCCCAAGTGCTAACCATTACACCATGAGACCATAAAATCCAGAACCAACCAGGATACAAACACATTTCTAGAAGCGGGATGGATACAAAAAATTTTCATGGATCAGCAAATTTCCAATCGAATTTCCAGAAACAGCAAGTATTCAATCGAATTTCCAGGACCAGCAAGGATACAAAAACATTTTCAGGAGGTTCCATGGAAAGATACTTTACTAACCCAGATTGAAATTTCCTGGAAACAAAAAATGTTCATGGATCAGCAAATATTCAATCGAAGGAGGTTCCATGGAAAGATACTTTACTAACCCAGCAAAATCCAGAACAAACCGGGATCCAAAAAAATGTTTAGAAGCAAGAAGGATACAAAAAAATGTCCTGGAAAAGCAAGTATCCAATCGAATTTCCAGAAGAGTATCTAATAGAATTTCCAGGAAGATCCATGGAAAGATACTTTACTAATACAGGTTGAAACACAGGAAACGTTGAGGTCTCACCGAGATTTGAACTCGGATCGCTGGATTCAGAGTCCAGAGTGCTAACCATTACACCATGAGACCATAAAATCCAGAACCGACCGTGATCCAAACACATTTTTTAGAAGCGGGATGGATACAAAAAATGTTCATGGATCAGCAAATTTCCAATCGAATTTCAAGAAACAGCAAGTATTCAATAGAATTTCCAGGACCAGCAAGGATAAAAAAAAAATTTCAGGAGGTTCCATGGAAAGATACTTTACTAACCCAGATTGAAATTTCCTGGAAACAAAAAATGTTCATGGATCAGCAAATATTCAATCGAATTTCCAGAAACAGCAAGTATCTAATCGAGTTTCCAGGACCAGCAAGGATCCAAAAAAATTTTTCAGGAGGTTCCATGGAAAGATACTTTACTAACCCAGACTGAAATTCAGGAAACGTTGAGGTCTCACCGAGATTTGAACTCGGATCACTGGATTCAAAGTCCAGAGTGCTAACCATTACACCATGAGACCATAAAATCCAGAACCAACCGTGATCCAAAAAATTTTCTAGAAGTAAGAAGGATACAAAAAATTTTCATGGATCAGCAAATTTCCAATTGAATTTCCAGAAACAGCAAGTATCCAATCGAATTTCCAGAACCAGCAAGTATCTAATCGAGTTTCCAGGACCAGCAAGGATCCAAACTAATTTTCAGGAGGTTCCATGGAAAGATACTTTACTAACCCAGACTGAAATTCAGGAAACGTTGAGGTCTCACCGAGATTTGAACTCGGATCACTGGATTCAAAGTCCAAAGCGCTAACCATTACACCATGAGACCATAAAATCCAGAACCAACCATGATCCAAAGACATTTCTAGAAGCGGGATGGATACAAAAAATTTTCTAACCCAGACTGAAATTCAGGAAACGTTGAGGTCTCACTGAGATTTGAACTCGGATCGCCAGAGTGCTTTAGTAGTAATTTACTAACCCAGACTGAAATTCAGGAAACGTTGAGGTCTCACCGAGATTTGAACTCGGATCACTGGATTCAGAGTCCAGAGTGCTAACCATTACACCATGAGACCATAAAATCTAGAATCGACCGGGATCCAAACAAATTTCTAGAAGCAGGAAGGATACAAACAAATTTCCTGGAAATGCAAGTATCCAATCGAATTTCCAGAACGAACAATTATCCAATCAAATTTCCAGGAGGATCCATGGAAAGATACTTTACTAACCCAGATTGAAACTCAGGAAACATTGAGGTCTCACCGAGATTTGAACTCGGATCGCTGGAATCAGAGTCCAGAGTGCTAACCATTACACCATGAGACCATAAAATCCAGAACTGACCGTGATCCAAGCACATTTCTAGAAGCGGGATGGATACAAAAAATGTTCATGGATCAGCAAATATTCAATCGAATTTCCAGAAACAGCAAGTATCTAATCAAGTTTCCAGGACCAGCAAGGATCCAAACTAATTTTCAGGAGGTTCCATGGAAAGATACTTTACTAACCCAGACTGAAATTCAGGAAATGTTGAGGTCTCACCGAGATTTGAACTCGGATCACTGGATTCAAAGTCCAAAGTGCTAACCATTACACCATGAGACCATAAAATCCAGAACCAACAATGATCCAAAAACATTTCTAGAAGCGGGATGGATACAAAAAATTTTCATGGATCAGCAAATATTCAATCGAATTTCCAGAAACAGCAAGTATCTAATCGAGTTTCCAGACCAGCAAGGATAAAAAAAAAATTTCAGGAGGTTCCATGGAAAGATACTTTACTAACCCAGATTGAAATTCAGGAAATGTTGAGGTCTCACCGAGATTTGAACTCGGATCGCTGGATTCAGAGTCCAGAGTGCTAACCATTACACCATGAGACCATAAAATCTAGAACCGACCGTGATCCAAAAAATTTTCTAGAAGTAAGAAGGATACAAAAAATTTTCATGGATCAGCAAATTTCCAATCGAATTTCCAGAAACAGCAAGTATCCAATCGAATTTCCAGGACCAGCAAGGATCCAAACTAATTTTCAGGAGGTTCCATGGAAAGATACTTTACTAACCCAGACTGAAATTCAGGAAACGTTGAGGTCTCACCGAGATTTGAACTCGGATCGCTGGCTTCAAAGTCCAAAGTGCTAACCATTACACCATGAGACCATAAAATCCAGAACAAACCGGGATCCAAAAAATTTTTTAGAAGCAAGAAGGATACAAAAAAATGTCCTGGAAAAGCAAGTATCCAATCGAATTTCCAGAAGAGTATTCAATCGAATTTCCAGGAAGATCCATGGAAAGATACTTTACTAACCCAGGTTGAAATACAGGAAACGTTGAGGTCTCACCGAGATTTGAACTCGGATCGCTGGATTCAGAGTCCAGAGTGCTAACCATTACACCATGAGACCATAAAATCCACAACCGACCGTGATCCAAACACATTTCTAGAAGCGGGATGGATACAAAAAATTTTCATGGATCAGCAAATTTCCAATCGAATTTCCAGAAACAGCAAGTATTCAATAGAATTTCCAGGACCAGCAAGGATACAAATTTTTTTTCATGGATCAGCAAATTTCCAATCGAATTTCAAGAAACAGCAAGTATTCAATCGAGTTTCCAGGACCAGCAAGGATCCAAACTAATTTTCAGGAGGTTCCATGGAAAGATACTTTACTAACCCAGACTGAAATTCAGGAAACGTTGAGGTCTCACCGAGATTTGAACTCGGATCACTGGATTCAAAGTCCAAAGTGCTAACCATTACACCATGAGACCATAAAATCCAAAACCAACCATGATCCAAACACATTTCTAGAAGCGGGATGGATACAAAAAATTTTCATGGATCAGCAAATATTCAATCGAATTTCCAGAAACAGCAAGTATCTAATCGAGTTTCCAGGACCAGCAAGGATCCAAAAAATTTTCAGGAGTTTCTATGGAAAGATACTTTACTAACCCAGACAGAAATTCAGGAAATGTTGAGGTCTCACCGAGATTTGAACTCGGATCGCTGGATTCAGAGTCCAGAGTGCTAACCATTACACCATAAAATCTAGAACAAACCGGGATCCAAAAAAAGTTCTATAAGAAAGAAGGATACAAAAAATGTTCATGGATCAGTAAATTTCCAATCGAATTTCCAGAAACAGCAAGTATCCAATCGAATTTCCAGGAGGATCCATGGAAAGATACTTTACTAACCCAGATTGAAATTCAGGAAATGTTGAGGTCTCACCGAGATTTGAACTCGGATCGCTGGATTCAGAGTCCAGAGTGCTAACCATTACACCATGAGACCATAAAATCCAGAACCGACCGTGATCCAAAAAAATTTCTAGAAGCAAGAAGGATACAAAAAATGTTCATGGATCAGCAAATTTCCAATCGAATTTCCAGAAACAGCAAGTATCCAATCGAATTTCCAGGACCAGCAAGGATCCAAACACATTTTCAGGAGGTTCCATGGAAAGATACTTTAATAACCCAGATTGAAATTCAGGGAACGTTGAGGTCTCACCGAGATTTGAACTCGGATCGCTGGATTCAGAGTCCAGAGTGCTAACCATTACACCATGAGACCATAAAATCCACAACCAACCAGGATACAAACACATTTCTAGAAGCGGGATGGATACAAAAAATTTTCATGGATCAGCAAATTTCCAATCGAATTTCCAGAAACAGCAAGTATTCAATCGAATTTCCAGGACCAGCAAGGATACAAAAACATTTTCAGGAGGTTCCATGGAAAGATATTTTACTAACCCAGATTGAAATTCAGGAAACGTTGAGGTCTCACCGAGATTAGAAGTCGGATCGCTGGATTCAGAGTCCAGAGTGCTAACCATTACACCATGAGACCATAAAATCCAGAACCGACCGGGATCCAAAAAAATTTTTAGAAGCAAGAAGGATACAAAAAAATGTCCTGGAAAAGCAAGTATCCAATCGAATTTCCAGAACCAGCAAGTATCCAATCGAGTATCCAGGTCCAGCAAGGATCCAATCAAATTTCCAGAAACAGCAAATATCCAATCGAATTCCCAGGACCATCAACGATCCAAACTAATTTTAAAAACCAGCAAGGGTCTAAACAAATTTCCAGGACCAGCAAGGATCCAAAAAAGTTTTGGGAGGTTCCATGGAAAGATACTTTACTAAGCCAGATTGAAATTCAGCAAACGTTGAGGTCTCACCGAGATTTGAACTCGGATCGCTGGATTCAGAGTCCAGAGTGCTAACCATTACACCATGGGACCATAAAATCCAGAAACAACCGGGATCCAAACAAATTTCTAGAAGCAGTGAGGATACAAACAAATTTACTGGACAAGCAAGTATCCTATCGAATTTCCAGGACCATCAACAATCCAAACAAATTTCCAGGACCAGCAAAGATCTAAACAAATTTTCAGGAGGATCCTTAACTGACTGAGATTGAAACTCAGGAAACGTTGAGGTCTCACCGAGATTTGAACTCAAATCACTGGATTCAGAGTCCAGAGTGCTAACCATTACACCATGGGACCATAAAACCCAGAGCAAACCGGGATCCAAACAAATTTCTAGAACCGCAGACCCTAGTGGTCGGTACAGGAACTGCAGGTTATCGTCCCTCACCATCGTCCCTCCCTCTCTTCTCTCAGGCCTAGCCTAGTTTTGTCTCTTGAGAGTTAATCCTGTCAGAAGTGATCGCAGCTGTTCTTTACACTTTTCAAGGCGTCAGAACTTCCAGGAAGCAGAACTCATGACTCACGTCCTGGAAAACTTCCCAGAATTCATTAATTCATTAATCAGGTTTTATCTGCCTGCAGCATCATGGGGAAATCAATCTTGATACAACCTGTTTTCATAGTTTCAATCAAACAAATCTTTAGGAAACGTCAGACGGAGGGAGGAGAACACTGAAACCTGCTGAGTCTGGTCTTGGATCTATGACTGATCTGGTTCTGGTTCCTCCGTCATCGTGGTGAAAAGGAGAAGAAGCATCAAACCTCAAGACACAGGAACGAGAGAAACACGGACAACAAGATTTGATGAAATGACTTGATGCTAGAAGCTGCAGGTCCTCTACCGACCACCAAGGTCCAGATCCAGACCTGTAGGTCCTTTACTGATCACTAGGGTCCAGATCCAGACCTGCAGGTCCTCTACAGACCACCAAGGTCCAGATCCAGACCTGCAGGTCCTCTACAGACCACTAGGGTCCAGATCCAGACCTGCAGGTCCTCTACAGACCACTAGGGTCCAGATCCAGACCTGCAGGTCCTCCACAGATCCGCTGGTCTCGGATCACTTCAGGACTTGGCTGTGGAGCCGCTGGCCAGTCCAAGCAGTTTCCTTTGTTTTACGCATTTCAGAGGCTTTTGAAGCCTCTCCAGGAACCTCCATGTGATACTACGGGGGTCTCTGGGGGTTCTCCATGCATCTCCAGGGGACTCCAGGGGTCTCCAGGAACCTCCAGACATCTCCAGGGGCATCCAGGGGTCTCCAGGGTTCTCCAGTAACCTCCAGACATCTCCAGGGGCATCCAGGGGTCTCCAGGAACCTCCAGACATCTCCAGGGGCATCCAGGGGTCTCCAGGGTTCTCCAGTAACCTCCAGACATCTCCAGGGGTCTACAGGAACCTCCAGACATATCCAGGGGTCTACAGAAACCTCCAGACATCTCCAGGGGCATCCAGGGGTCTCCAGGGTTCTCCAGGAACCTCCAGGGGCATCCAGGGGTCTCCAGGGTTCTCCAGTAGCCTCCAGGGTTCTCCTGGGTTCTCCCGGAACTTCCAGACTTCTCCAGCGGTCTCCAGGAACCTCCAGGGGTCTCCAGGGTTCTCTAGGAACCTCCAGATGTCTCCAGGGGTCTTCACGAACCTCCTGGGGACTCCATGCAACTCCAGGGGTCTCCAGGTTTACAAGACGAGCGGAGAGCTGCCAGGAATCAGAGCTGCACTGACACGTCTGGAAGGAATGTCCCCAGACCTCCCTCATGCCCTCATCCCGGTTGCCATGGTTACCCCGCTGACAGCAGAGATGGGGGCCGGCCGCGGCGGCCAGGTGAGCCGCCAGCTGATTGGCTGAGAGACTCCAGAGACTCCTGAGTTGCGGCTGCTGACGGCGGCTGCGCAGATTACAGAGCAGCGGTGGTACGGGAGCGCGCTGGGAGCGGATGATCATAGAGCTCCGCGGCAGATTTATCGGCTGTTACTCACACAGGTTCGGGGGGGGGGGGGGGGGGGGGGGGTCTGCTGTGTGGCGACCAGGAGCCGTCATGCCCCAAATATGTGCCCAGGTGGCCCCAGGTGGCCCCAGGTGGCCGCAGATTCTCAGGTCCCCCCAGGTGGCCCAAGATTCTCAGGTCCTCCCAGGTGGCCCCAGATTCTCAGGTGGCCCCAGGTGGCCCCAGATTCTCAGGTCCCCCAAGGTGGCCCCAGATTCTCAGGTGGCCCCAGGTGGCCCCAGATTCTCAGGTCCCCCCAGGTGGCCCCAGATTCTCAGGTGGCCCCAGATTCTCAGGTCCCCCCAGGTGGCCCCAGATTCTCAGGTGGCCCCAGATTCTCAGGTCCCCCCAGGTGGCCCCAGATTCTCAGGTGGCCCCAGGTGGCCCCAGATTCTCAGGTCCCACCGGGTCGCCCCAGGTGGCCTCAGGTTCTTGGGTGGCCCGGGAACACCTCGGTACCTCCTGAAAGGTGTCTTGGGAGGTGGTTTGGGTCCACGACAACAAACCAGATGAGATGACGTTACCTGGACATCTTTGGCTGCTCTCATTGGGGGACGCCAGGGACACTACCCAGAATCCTCAGTGAGACCAGGAAGAAGGCTGTTTCTGAAAATTTTGTTTTGGTGGTTTTTACGTTTATTTGCGAGTTTACAGATCGTTACCTTCATCCAGCCTATGATGACCTTTATCGTCCGAAGGTGCTGAGTCAAAGTGGAGGAGGAGGAGGTGAAAACGCTGAAGGAGAAGAAGTAACGGAGGGATGAAGAAGGGATGTGTGTTTGCGGACGGAGGAGGAGGAGGGCTGGCAAGCGACTGAAGGCCGTTGTGTTTCTGTGTTTGTGACGCGATCGGAGATGTTTGTTAAAGCCGTTCCCACGACACCGGCGACCTTCACTCCTCCTCTCCCGGCCTATAAATGGCTCGTCTGGTGGCGTCCTGGCCACCAGACGGACTTAAAAAGGACAAAGAGAGGGAGGCGAGATGGAGGGAAAAATGACCAGAAGAGACAAATATTCCAGAGAGGAAGGAAGAAAGGCCATGAAAGGAACTTTCTCTCTCTCTCTTTCCTGGCAGGGATCATGGTGGAAATCAAAGAAAGGCCTCGCCGTTTATTACTGGCAGACAGATGTCTGCAGACGAGCCGTGGCAGAGCGGGTGAACCGGAGGTACAAGGCTAGGAGATATAAATACAGTCAGATGGAGCATCAGACACGTGACAGACGGCAGATCTGATCGCCGCTCGTATCCGAGGGTGATGATGGAGGTTGTTGATGGTTTCTTACACTCTTAACCCAAACTAGTTGACTTTACTAGCAAAGTGCGTGGAAACCTGTTGCCTTAAGCCACTTTAGTTTTTACACAAGCATAAACTAATGCGGTAAAGTTGTATTACCATAGAACCGTAATTCTATGCAATAGGCATATTAAGTGTATATTAGTAGTCTTTACACAAATACATTCGTACACATAAAGGTGTATGGAATGACAATGCTAAGTTGAACATAAACTGTATAAACATATATGAAAAGAAAGCTAATATGACCCTGTTATTGCTACTTAACATAACTTGTTATTACAAGTCATGTATTTCCTAATTGTATTATATTATTTAGATTTTTAAGATTGTATAACATAAATTATTTCAATTAAATGGTATGGAAATTAAGAAATTAAATACATTTAAATGTTGCAATATATTTTATTTTAAAAACAAGCATGTGATGCTTAACATTAAAAACATACTGCAACAATAATCTTGAGACATCAAGAAGACAGTAGAGCAGCCAATAATACTGTTTGGTATCAATTCCACCTTGTTTGGAGAAGGAATATGAACATGCAGATCTTAGTATCTGCTATATCCTTGTAAACAACTGGACACATACAGTCCTGCAATAAAACTGTATAGAAGCTTCTAAAACATCAACCCGTCTACACAAACACATCGCAGAGCTTCGATCATTTGTCCTCCAAAGGCAGCAGCACTTTCACAAAGGCCCACCAGGAACCTCGTTTATATATATATATATATATATATATATATATATATATATATATATATATATATATATATATATATATATATATATATAATGTATATATCTTGCTGTAAGTCAAAGCATATCAGAATCAGAATCTGAATCAGATTTTATTGGCCAAGTTTGAACATTGCCCGACAAGGAATTTGACTCCGGTAGTTTCGCTCACTGTACCCAGATTTAAAAAATAGCAAAAAGTAAATAAACAAATGTGGCACTTAATAACATATATACAATTAATATACAAAAAACGCACTGTAAATGGTGTTTTATGTATAAAGTAATCTAAAACTACACATTTGTACAGACAAACAAGGTTTGGCATTAAAAAAAGAAAAAAAACAACATTTTACTTAGAATTGAATTAAGAAGATATTGAAACCATAACAACCCAGACCCATTTCTACTTGAAGAAAAAACCTGGGGTGCATAACAGAGACGAAGTGGAACAGATGTGCTTTCCAGGACTTTTACAGGCAGTGTGACCCGTGTCACCATGGGTCCATATGGGTTAACTAAGGACAGACATTTTCCTCAAATAACTGAGGTCACACCATTGCTATGGTCATACCATTTACCTGATTACTGCTTCTCTTCTAGGAGGAACAAGCACTTCCTAATTCTGCAATAGGGGTTGGAAACATGATGCATTTCTTGAAACATGGACCATTTGATATATCTGCAAGGTCTTTGAATAAAAAGGTTTAAATCCCCCCCAAAAATATATATATTTATGGAAATACCAACGAAAGGGAAGAAGGTAAATACTGAAGAAAAGGGGCCCCAATACAGAGCCCGAGAGGACAGCTGGGAATGGAAAGATTTGAATCAGATGAACTGGGTGCAACCTGAGAGATGACACCTTCCCGTCGGCACCACCAGATTATCCAGATGTTGCTGGTGGCACATCTGTGAGGTCACTTCCTCCTGGGCCTGCTGGACCTGACTGAACCACATCTAACTAACTAGAGGTTTACTGCACACTAACTAGAGGTTTACTGAACACTAACTAGAGGTTTACTGAACACTAACTAGAGGTTTACTGAACACTAACTAGAGGTTTACTAAACACTAACTAGAGGTTTACTAACACTAACTACAGGTTTACTGAACACTAACTAGAGGTTTACTAACACTAACTACAGGTTTACTAAACACTAACTAGAGGTTTACTAACACTAACTAGAGATTTCATGACCACTAACTAGTTTTTACTCAACATTAACTAGAGGCTTTACTTAACACTAATTAGAGGTTTACTAGCACTAACTAGAGGTTTACTAACACTAACTACAGTTTTTATAAAACATTAACTAGATGATTACTAAACACTAACTAGAGGTTTACTAGCACTAACTAGAGTTTTTACTAAACACTAACTAGAGGTTTACTAAACACTAACTAGAGTTTTACCAACACTAACTAGAGGTTTACTAAACACTAACTAGAGGTTTACTAAACACTCACTAGAGGTTTACTAGCACTAACTAGAGGTTTACTAAACACTAACTAGAGGTTTACTAAACACTAACTAGAGGTGTATTAAACACTAACTAGAGGTTTACTAAACACTAACTAGAGGTTTACCAACACTAACTAGACGTTTACCAACACTAACTAGAGGTTTACTAAACACTAACTAGAGGTTTACCAACACTAACTAGAGGTTTACTAGCACTAACTAGATGTTTACTAGCACTAACTAGAGGTTTACCAACACTAACTAGAGGCTTTACTAAACACTAACTAGAGGTTTACTAACACTAACTAGAGGTTTACTAACACTAACTAGAGGTTTACTAACACTAACTAGAGTTTTACTAACACTAACTAGAGGTTTACTAAACACTAACTAGAGGTTTACCAACACTAACTAGAGGTTTACTAAACACTAACTAGAGGTTTACTAAACACTAACTAGAGGTTTACCAACTCTAACTAGAGGTTTACTAAACACTCACTAGAGGTTTACTAAGCACTAACTAGATGTTTACCAACACTAACTAGAGGTTTACTAACACTAACTAGAGGTTTACTAAACACTAACTAGAGGTTTACTAAACACTAACTAGAGGTTTACTAAACACTAACTAGAGGTTTATTAAACACTAACTAGAGGTTTATTAAACACTAACTAGAGGTTTACTAAACACTAACTAGAGGTTTACTAGCACTAACTAGATGTGTACTAAACACTAACTAGAGGTTTACTAACACTAACTAGAGGTTTACTGAACACTCACTAGAGGTTTACTAAACACTAACTAGAGGTTTACCAACACTAACTAGAGACTTTACTAAACACTAACTAGAGGTTTACTAACACTAACTAGAGGTTTACTAAACACTAACTAGAGGTTTACCAACACTAACTAGAGGTTTACTAACACTAACTAGAGGTTTATTAAACACTAACTAGAGGTTTACTAAACACTAACTAGAGGTTTACTAAACACTAACTAGAGATTTACCAACACTAACTAGATGTTTACTAACACTAACTAGAGGTTTACTAACACTAACTAGAGGTTTACCAACACTAACTAGAGGTTTACTAACACTAACTAGAGGTTTACTAACACTAACTAGAGGTTTACTGAACACTCACTAGAGGTTTACTAAACACTAACTAGAGGTTTACCAACACTAACTAGAGGTTTACTAACACTAACTAGAGGTTTACTAAACACTAACTAGAGGTTTACTGAACACTCACTAGATGTTTACTAAACACTAACTAGAGGTTTACCAACACTAACTAGAGGCTTTACTAAACACTAACTAGAGGTTTACCCGATCCCGTTTCTGGTGCGACCCGCAGCTGAACTGTTGCTGTTGGACGGTTTGCTGAAACAACAATAATTAAAAGAAGCAGCTGAAGAACATCCCTCCTCTTCCACGAGGCCGTTAGATTCTCCAAAGATATCAGTGATAATGATTATTAATGAGGCTGCGGGGACGCGGACCTCACGTCTCGTGTCGTGTTTGTCTTCTAGGTTCTGGCTGCCGGCCCTCAGGCCGAGCCTGAACTCCTGGAGCCTCTGCTCCTCCCCGCTGCCCCGGTGATGTCAGCGATGGAGGATCTGCTCGCTCCGTCAGGGCGCTGACTCACCGAACAACCATCACTCTGTTTGTGCTCCGCTCCATATCTGGCCAGTGAGCTAATATCGGAGTCTTCGGGGTCTAATTTTAGAGTTTCATTGCAACACCGAGGCCACGGCGAGTGCACGGAGCCTCTTATCTCACACTCACGGTCCAGATGTTTCCTATTGGACGAGTCCCGGAGAGACAGAGGCTGAAGTCAGCCAGCTGGGCTCGGACCACCGCACCAGAACCCGTCGGGGGCCCTGGGAACCTCGGCAGAGGGGATACGCCTACCGAGGCGTCCTCGGGCCGAGGGTTTGGCTCAGACTCCTGGATGGTTCCGGTCCTGGTCCTGGTCCGAGGCTCGCTGCATCGGGTCCGGCTCTGGTGGGTCCAGCTATGCACCGGGTCGCACGTGTTCTGTAACTCATGGATTCAGAGTCCAGTGTTGTGCAAGTTCATACTTCTCATGAACAAGTTCAAAGTTCAGTTCACATAGTTTCAAAATGGACAGTTCACATTCATATTTCACCATTTTCATTTTGAACTAGTTCAAATTCAGTTAATTTCAATATTTTTAGGTGAGAAGTGATGACGAATGAAACGCCCCCCTATCCACCGTATACCAGTGGTCTTCAACCCTGGTCAGGGGCCCCTCTGTCCTGCATGTTTTACATGTTTCCCTGCTTCAGCACACGCTGATACAGATGATTGTGTCATTAACAGTCTTGTGCAGACCTGGATGACAAGCTGATGACGACCATTAATTAGAATCAGGTGTGATGATGCAAGGAAACATCTAAACTTTTCTGGGTTTTCGTGTAATAGGTTTTCTGGGAACTGGGAGTGGGAATTGATGTGTGTTAACTATAGTATGGTTTGATTGTATATGTGGGTAAAGACTTCAGGGTTATGTTTCTATGTTTATGGGAGTGTGATTGTCGACTGTGCCTCTCGTGTCCAAGACAAATTTCTCCTAAGGGAGACCACTGCTGTATACAATCATGTTTTGTCCTGGTGGCTTTTCAATTTTACTCAGAGGCTGTAAATCTCCAACAATGTAGTCCATTATCAGTTTGTCTACCTGTTGCTAGGAAATCACACCCCTGAAGGTGCAGCAGTGGGACTGGGGTCGTTTGGGGCTGTTGGGTTTTCTTGGTCTTTCCTGATGACTTTTTTTGATTGTCAAGGACTTGCAGATATTTTCTCACACTGGGCGGATGCTTTAACTCCACATGACGTTTCAAATGTGAAGTTGATGAGGCAGATGCTCAGACTTGTTTTCTCAGGTGGACGTCATTTGCACAGAAAGGTTAGATTTTTACCATTTGGGAGACGATGTGTAAAATTCCCGCAGATAATAATAAGCGGATCATCATCTGACGGCTCGCTGACGCTTCTTCTGCAACGTCTCTCTCTTCACTGCTCATGTAAAGATGCACCGGGCTCGGGCCGCCGTTGCCATGGAGCTGGTGCCCATTGTTATGCTAGTGTGCGCTGCATTGTGGGTAATGTAGTGTGAAGTCATCGTCTCGTCGAGCATTTTAAATGTGCGCGCTGCCCGCTGCTGAAATGAGAAGGATTGTATCAAGGTTTGACATTCCCCCCAGTTTTCAGTTTCTGTTTTGCCCCGCCTGTGTCCCATTTGCCCTGATTGTGTCTGCACCTGTGTCTCGTCATGTCTCGTTATCCCCTGTGTATATCTGGTGTTGTTCCCTGTCAGACCGTACTGTTTGTTCCCCATGTTTCCTGCCACGGTTTTCCTCCAAGTTTTGATCCCTGTTTTTTTATCCTGCTCTGCAGCGTTTTAGTTTGGCTTTTTTGTTAAATAAATCCTTTTTTCATTGAACTCCTGCCTCCTGCTCTCCTGCGTTTGGTTCCACACCTTACCTCCAGACGTGACAGATTGTTCCGTAATTGGACCTAAACAGTGAAGCTGAAACTCACATAATCTGAACAAGAATTAACAAGTTCACGTTCAAGTTCTTTATTTGCAGATATGTTCAGTTCAACGTTCTCACAGAAATAAACCTGTTCAATGAACGTGTTCATTTGAAAACGTTCATGCAGAACACTGTCAGAGTCCCTGTACGGGACATTAAACACCAACAACCGTTCTCTGAAACACAACACACACATTTACACGTTTGTTGGTTTCCTTCCCTGAAAAACAGAGAAAAACAGTCACTGGATTAACTTGAAACTGAAAAAATTATGATAAATAATAATTTACTGAACATTACGGATTAATAGAATCAATAAAATAAAAACAAAAAAGTGACAAAACTGTCCTGGATGAAAGAGTTGCTTCCTGTACAAGAGATGTAAAGAACGTTTCCATGGCGACGAGTTAAACTAAAGTGTCCTGTAATGGACATCTCAGGTGTCTTCAGTCAGTCTGACTGTTTAAAGGGTTAAAAGTCCCTCTGCTGGTTGATATCATGGTGTCCACCACCCTGGACCTGGACCAGAGACACCATAGGAGACGGTTTTCTAAGGACACCAGAAGAACCTTCTAGACCAGCATGATGGAGACTAGAAGACCATCTCCAAGCAGCTGGATGTTGCTGACTACACTTGGATGTTTAGGCTCCACAGGACTGAAAACAATGTCCCTGGACAAGGACTCAAGAGGACAAACTGAAAAGACGGATGATACAATCAGAAACCAAAGAGTCCAGAACAACTTCCATAGAGGTTCAAGGGGGACTCCAAGGTCCAGGTCCATCGGTGTCAGATCACACCGTCCATCGCCGTTGCAACCAACTGGACCAGCGAGGAGGAATCTGTTAGAACCAAAGAGGTCAACCATCCCAACATACCTCAGAGGTTCTGGAAAAACGTCCTAAACAATTCTGACGAACCAAAATTCAAACGTAATGTCTGATTGTCATTCGTTGAAGTTGTTCCTTTTTACTTTTGTCAGTTTCAAGTAAACTCAGTGACAGTTGTGGGTTTTTCTTCCTGTAACGGGGTCTTTGACCTTCTAGATCAGGGGTCGGCAACCCGCGGCTCTAGAGCCACATGCGGCTCTTTAGCGCCGCCCTAGTGGCTCCTGGAGCTTTTTCAAAAATGTTTGACCTTTTTTTTCCTTTTTTTCTTCTTCTTTTTTCTTTTTTTTCTTCCTTTTTCCTTTCCTTTTTAATCTCAACATTTTGACTTTTGTCTCGAAATTTTGACCTTTTTCTCGAAATTTTGACTTTTTTCTCAACATTTCAACTTTTTTCCTCAACATTTCGACTTTTTTCTCAAGATTGTACTTCAACATTAATCTCGACATTTTGACTTTTTTCTCGACATTTGGACTTTTTTCTCGACATTTCGACTTTTTTCTCAAAGTGCATAATGAAAAAAAAAATCTTCCCCCAGTTATTACTAATATAGCTACATGCAACGTGTTGCCTTCATTCTAAGACTTATACAAGACTTTTCATTTTTTGCTTCTCCAGACATGTTTGTTTTTTGCATTTTGGTCCAATATGGCTCTTTCAACATTTTGGGTTGCCGACCCCTGTTCTAGATGGAACCAAGAACCAAGAAACAGACCGGTTTCCCTGATCCGAGCCTCGTATGACTGTAGTTTCAGAGTTGGGTTGTCCAGAAACACCTGGATCTGGTTATTTCACCAGAACAGAGGTCTGGTTTTAAAGTTTACAAGGAGGATAATCTCCAACGACCGTAACCGAGGTCCTGAAATTGGCGTCGCCTTTAAATATAAACGCCCCCCCCCCCCCCCCCCCCCCCCCCCACCAGCTGACCTGATCTCACCCTTGAAGAATACAAGATGACGCTAGTAGGCTACGTCTCTCCACATCCTCACATACCAAGCAGCCGGGCCTCAGCACAACTGCTGCCCCCCCGCCGGGGTTCAACTCCCCCGCAGGGCATTTCTGAGATACTGAGTCAGGGAGGAGTTTCTGTCTACAGACGCCGGCGTCGGAGTGAAACATGGACGAAACATCTCCCAGGGTGTTGATTAATGCCTCAAGTACTTCCTGTACATCAGAGTATAGAGGGAATGCGCATGACGTCACAGATGTGACTTCACAGCGGGTTTCGCCCACTGAGCGGCAGAAAGACTGAGTGGCAGAAAGACTGAGTCTCAGTGTAAACTTTCAGTTTGAGCAACTTGAAAATATCTAAAATGGGAAAGAGCTGTTGTGCGATCGACTGTACTCAAAGATTTAGCAAGAAATCGGAGTTATCGTTTTACAGACTGCCGAAAAATAAGCTTAAGAGAGACAAATGGATCGCTGCAATTCACAGAAACAACTGAATTCCAGGCACCGAAACGTGGATTTGCGATTCCCATTTTGTATCAGGTAATGTTGGATTTTTGGGTAGCTAACGTTAAACGGTCAAATCATAAAGTTCGGTGTCCTCACCACTTTAATTTCTACAACAAATCCTGTCTTGAAGTCGGATCAAGCGTCAAGACTTTTGTATGCCTTCAAGATTTGCTTCATGTATTTCCCCGGCATAGAAATTAAGTACAATTTAAATATCAGGAAACTGGATTTGTGGCCAAATATTAATGTCCATGGACCACTGGTTCTTGGGGAAACTGTACCAAATATTAATGTCCATGAACCACTGGTTCTTGGGGAAACTGTACCAAATATTAATGTCCATAGACCACTGGTTCTTGGGGTAACTGTACGGGTCACTGTCAAGTCCAACTGCCTATTGGCTCAGCCCACTCGTCAGAGTCCCCAGAACTCAATCCGTCAGTCCATCTCCTCCCTTTCCCGTCTCAGAACCTTGGTTCTGAGGTCCGGAGGTGCTGATCCTCGTCTCCAGAGTCCAGAGGTGGGACAAAAGAAGAGTCAACAATCATCACAGCACAAACAAAAAGTTTCCATTCCAGGCCGGAGTCGGATCTGGCGGTCTGGTCCAGAATGAGCTCCAGAGACGGTTCTGGAACTGGTTTATCTGTTCTGTCTGTGCGTAGCTGAGTCTTAACCTCGTTAGACGTCCGCGTTCCCCGGCCTCAGGTTTCAGTCCTTGCAGATTTCCTCTTTTCTTCCTGAACGTTGTTCAGTTTCTAGTCGTTATTATCTTCGTTTAACACTGAGACGGAAACATGACTAGTGTTGTTGTTGTCAGCCTGTTTCAATCTAGTCTTTTGGTCCAGCTATCATTTTAGTTTTTATTAATTTTAGTCACGTTCATTCTCCTTTTAGTCGTGTCAAGTTTCAGTCGACTAAAAGTCTGAGCATTTTAGTCTTATTTTAGTCAGAATTTTCCAGGACCATTTTAGTCTAGTTTTAGTCAAAGATTGTATTGAGCGAAATCCGTTTTACAATTCAAACAAGTTTATCTTATTATTATATTATTGTTACCTTATAGACTCAAGAATACATTCATTCCAGATACAGAAGACTCTAATTTGAGTTTACAACATATTTATTTTTCCACATTTCTCCACATCTTTTTCTTTTTCGACGACACATTAGGTTTTCTTTTCCACATCTATGTAGGAAAGTGTATCCAAAGATGGATCTTCTTCTTCTCCAGCCCCAGAGAAGATCCCCGCCTTTTCTCTATGTAACTTTGTTTTTAATGTACGTGAACCTAGAGCTCTGCGTTAACGGCATCAGCCTCTAACTCTGCAGCTGCATCTTCTGGATCTGATTCCCCGCTGCAGCGACTGGGATTGAGGACTAACGTCACCCAGCAGAACTAAACCAGAGAAACTACTGAAAACATGGACATTAAACCAGAGAAACTACTGAAAACATGGACATTAAACCAGAGAAACTACTGAAAACATGGACATTAAACCAGAGAAACTACTGAAAACATGGACATTAAGGATCTTTGTTAGAACATTTTGTCTCGTTTTGGTCAACGAAAAGGAAGACACATTTTAGCAGAGTTTTTATTATCGTTATCGTCACATGACCAGCATTTTCATTGTGTGTCGTGTTTCTCAGGTGATTAAGGTTCGTTGACGACGATATTTAGTCATAATTTCTGTTGAAGAAAACAACTTTAAACATGACCCACATGACCTCTGCTGCGGTTTCATGACCTTTGCTGTGAGGTCGCCTCCACATGTGTGGAGCGGCCGTTCCAGCATAATCCGTCTAAATGGACTAATCACATCATCTCGGTCTGACCAGTTCAGAACAGAACAGAAACTCGGGGCAGATTCAGCCGATAAAAGCTCACTTTACTTTATTTTTGGTCCGACCGCAGTTTGTGTTTGGTTTCACAGTCGAGGTCATCGGATCGGTGCTGGTGATTCTCACAGGGCCCGAGTTCTGACCTTAGCACATTTTAATGCTTTTATGATTCTTAGTTTTAGATGTTAAAACAAATTTTTAGACTTTTATAAAGTGGATCCAAAATTGCAGCCTTGTATTTGACATTGGCGGGGCCCCTGTAGCCACCAGGGGGCTCCCCGAGACACAAGCTCAGCCTCAACGTCCAGTCCTGACATGAAACCACCTGCACCCCTTTTCCACCAGACCGGCTCCGGAGCTGGTTCTGGTTCACAACTCGTTCAACTTGGGAACCAGCTGAGAACCGGTTTGTTTTTCCACAGCTTGGGTGCTAAGGGGAGCCACGTCAGTTACGTTGCTGTGTTTGCGTGAAAGTTGCAGCAACGACCAGGTATCTGCTCTAACAGGACTTGGTCCACGTAGCTCCTCCGTGGACACATCTCTAAAAGACACGTTGTCTCCTCCTCAGACCCATGATGCTTTGCTGCTTCCAGCTGGGGCCAGAACCCGACCCAACATGCACTGGTGATGTCACTGTTCTCCGTTAACCCTTGTGCTGTCTTCGGGTCAAAATGACCTAATTCTCGTATCCTTCTTCCCCTCCTCTTTCCTTCCTTCCTTCCTTCCTTCCTTCCTTCCTTCCTTCCTTCCTTCCTTCCTTCCTTCCTTCCTTCCTTCCTTCCTTCCTTCCTTCCTTCCTTCCTTCCTTCCTTCCTTCCTTCCTTCCTTCCTTCCTTCCTTCTTTTCATTCTTTTCATTCTTCCTTCCTCCTTTCCTCCCATCTTCTCTTCCTCCTTCCTTGAACCGAAGACAGCACAAGGGTTAACGTCAAGGTCGCACGTTCAAAAGATTTTAACTTCCAACACAGGTCTGTGACGACAGCTCTCCGTTTCATCTGGACGCCAGTGCTGTGTAAACGCCCCTAGAAGGGAGAATTTTACATCTCGGACCCGGAGGATTGAGGTCGTTTAACACGTTGCTCTTTGACCTCCGATCAGAACCTTTTAACTCACACCATCAAGGAAAGAGGCAGGATCAGTTTGTTGTTCCGACACGTTGAACGTTATTAATCAGTTCAGAGGTGGCTTCAGTCTGAGGTCCCCAGTCGTCGTCGTAGAGACGGAGACGCTGATCTAAATCCGACACCAGAGGCTCTGTGGCGCAACGGACAGCGCGTTGGACTTCTAGCTGGACGCAGACATTCAAAGGTTGTGGGTTCGAGTCCCACCAGAGTCGCATCTTACTGATTTCAGCAGATCATTAAGTTGCATTTGCAGATCAGTTACGTTGCCAAGACAACTGTCAGGTCTTAAAGTGACAGGGCGATTATTTGAGCCTTTAGTTCAGGGGTGTCCAAAGTCGGTCCTCGAGGGCCGCAGTCCTGCATGTTTTAGTTGTCTCCCTGCATCAACACACCTGATTCTAAATAACGGTAGTCACCACCTTGTCATCAAAGTCCGGATACTTGTGTTGTTGACACAGCTTCTTGTATCACGGTTTGATAAAAAAAGGGACACATCTAAAAACATGCAGGACACCGGCCCTCGAGGACCGACTTTGGGCCCCCCTGCTTTAGTAGGTGGTACAGGTTTGTAGAGGTGAACTTCTATATGTGGCCCTTTTATTCATTAAAATGGGATAGTCCTACCCTGGACGCCATTGGACGGGTATACAACCAATCAGAGTAATGTAGGCGGAGCTACAATCGATGGATACCATCCGAGTTGTCTGAGGTGGACTAGGAACCCTGGGGAGTCCAAGGGTTTATCAGGACTTGTGAGGCATCTTGGTTGTTTTGAGTTGTGGCTCGTGGGCAGCTCCCGTAGGAGTCGACTTTCTTTCTTTATCCTTTATTTCATTCATTAACTCTTTTACTACTGTAATAAGAAAAACTAAAGAAAAGAAAAACTAAACAGTTCAATATAATTACAACAAATCTCTTTCCTTGAATGAAAGGCAACAGAAAGAAGACTACGCTTATTTTATCTGTCCCTTTTTCCTAAGAAATGAAATTTCAATTCATGTAATAAAAAAATAAACAAAACAAATTACACATTACGCAATTAAAAAAAAACACTTTTCAATAAATGTAATTAAAAAAAAAACAGAAAAAAACTACAACAAATAACACAAAATAGCTGTCGTCAATCACAGATAGTCGTATTCTCTTTTGATTCAAAGAAAAAAAATAGGACAATGGTGCTAAAAAGACAGAGAGAAACAAGAAACCCACCTAACTTAACAATTATCAAGATATTTCTTCATCAAACTGGCTTTTATTGTTCTTTTAAATGTAATGTTTGATTTGCATTCTTTGGCTTCTGTATCCAGATTGTTCCATAAACTGATACCTTTTACAGAAACACAACGTTCCATTCATTTTGTCCTGAATTTTATTTTTTTAAAGATCCCTGTTCCTTTTAAGTTATACTTATTTTCTCTCTTTTTTTTAATTTTCTTCTGTATATTAAATGGCAAAATGTTCTTATGAGCTAATTTCCACATAATTTGCAGAATTCTGTGGTCCACTAATTCAAGAAATTTCCACAGTTTGAACTGAAGGAATAATGTTGCATCATTACGTACCTTCTGTACCAGTGGAAGCGTTTGTGAGAAAAGAGTTCTCACCAGGAGAAGCGTTTGGCTGGCCAGACCAATTACTGTAACCATCAGTATCTGGTTGGGGGGGCTCCTGGATGGACCTGGAGGAGGTTTTCAGGTTTGTCCACCGGGGGAAAGTCCTGTGGTTTATCCTCCTGGAAGAGGGTTCCACCTCCACGACCCAAACCTGTGGGCTGAAGCTAATGGATGGATCCAAACTTCCATATTTCTGAGTATTTTCTGACATATTTGGACACGGGCCCGGTTCTACGAGGGTGCATAAGCATGCATTGCACCCTCAGTTTATGTGTTTGCATGCTCAGTTGAAAAGACGAAAAGAAAACTGACGAATGCGCGCGCGTTAAGCCTGATTTATGGTTCCGCGTTAAATCGACGTTGTAGCCTACAGCGTAGGGTACGCGGCGACGCGCCATGATCAGCAATATTAAAATAATAAAAGGCTTGCAATATTTCAGTTGATTTTTAATGAATCCAGAATGTATGACATTTTTGCATTACAGAAAATAAAGGACTTTATCACAATATTCTAATTTCTAAGACAGTCCTGTATATTTCTGGTTATATTTATTTTTGTTGCTATGTTTTATTTTCTGTTGCTAGATTGTCTGATGGGTGAGGTAGCCCAGACTAAATGTAGCATTTTCTTTGTTCTGCAGCAATATTGCTGCAATAAAGAATTTGACATACACTTTAAATATTCTTGTTTAGCTAGTATCATTCCGCTTGAAATTATGGGAAAATGCATAATTTAGTGTTGATTAACGTGCCAGGCATGTGCACCCCCTCTGATCTGAGATGCACCGTAGTCATCATTTTCTAGAACCGGCCCTGTTTGGACATTTGCCACATTACACAACTTTAAAAAGCTATATCTTTAAATAAAAACCTTTATTTGTTATAGTATATTTCTAAGTGTATAATACAAAGTGCTTAAAACAGAAACAGATAAAATCATGTAAGACAATAAACTACCACTAAACAACAAGGCAGCGTTCCAGTTAAGAGTCCAGGCTCTCAGATGGTATCGTGTTTTAAAAATGCGGTTCAAAACAGCTGTCGGTGTTGAGTTCTGAGGTTTTCACTTCAGAAGTCGAGACTGAATGAGTTCATGTTTGCATGGAAGAATACATAAATACGGCGATGGACTGAAACTCTGTAAACTCTACCATCTGCTGGTTCTGTCGCCACACAGCAGGCTGACGTCACAGGGGCAGTCCGGCAGGGTTCCTTCAATGAGTTTTAAAACATGTTTAACAACCTTTAACAGCATAATGGCTGGGCTATTATTATTATTATTATTATTATTATTACTATTATTATTATTATTATTATTATTATTATTATTATTATTATTATTATTATTATTATTATTATTATTATTATTATTATTATTTATTTTATTGTGTTATTATTTTTTGTCTTGGTATATACTATATATAACGACAATACTGGACCAGGTCAACTTATCCCTAAACTAAAAAGTCTGGTTCTGAGTCGGCATCTGTCAGCTGTTTAGACCAGAATCTTATAATCGGTGAAGAAGATCAACAGACGTCAAGAATACTCTGAAGAGGGAGGATGATCATTGTCAACAACTATAATCATGAATATGAGAGTTCATAACAAGCTCCAAACCAACTGTGAGCTTTCAGGAACAGTAAAGACACATCAATGTTAAAACGGCTGTGATTTCTTAATTCCTGAATACCGGTACGCTTTGGTAGACTTGGATCTATTCACACAGACCAGAGTCCTGGACTCTTAACAGTTATTTTGTGAATAAAATTACATTTTTATAAATGTTTTAAGGCAAACGGAAGTCTCTCCCAGCCGGTAGTTTTACGTTTGACCCAAGTGAGCTAAGAACATACCGTAAAATAAGTCCTGAGCGGGTTTGTCCACAGGGTCTCCGGTGGTGCTACTCATCTTTGTGCAAATGGACTCCGAGGGGGATTTACATGGTCTTCAGTTTGGGGCTCAGCTGGGATCCACACAGTTCATCCATCTCCTACCCTAAGCCCATTTAGTCCACCGGTATCCCTGATTGGTTCAATGTTTGACCCACATAGGTTTCGTGGACCTTTGAGGTCCGTAATAATCTTCTGGTTAGATGCTAACTGCATTTCGTTGCCCTCTACTTTTGACATGTGCAATGACAATGAAGTTGAATCTAATCTAATCTAATACTGGAGACATATTCAAGCTCACATCCAGTCTGTACCCAAGTAGCCAGCTTTCAGTCCAGATACGACACACATGGAGATGCTGGCTCCATGTATCTGCACTTGTTGAAGTAGATGTGTGATCAGAAAGCAGCTTCCTGCTGCGTAAAGATCGTCGGCAGCATTATTTCATCAGCAGCATCGTCTACAGCATCAGGATTAGCATCTACAGCATCATAAGCATCTTCTACAGCATCAGCAGCATCTACAGCACCAGCAGCATCTACAGCATTAGCATCTACAGCAGCAGTAGCCCGGCCTCCGAAGCAGGGGAACATCTTCCTGACCGTCGCTCTGAAGGGTTGGTGGAGGTAGAAGAAGAGCAGGGGGTCGAAGCAGACGTGCAGGACGCTCAGCAGCAGCGTCGTCTCCTTCCCCAGGAACAGCTGCCTCTTGGTCTGGCAGTCCGTGATGACCTTGGCCTGTGCCAGCGTGTACGGCGTCCGCACCACGTGGTAGGGTACGAAGCTGAGGATGTAGGCCCCCGCTATGGCCGCCACACTCACCTCCACCTGCCTGGCGTCCGCCCAGAGCCTGGCGTCGCCGCGGCTGTGCAGCAGCCGCTTGAGGGCCAGGCCGCTGGACACCAGCACGGCGGCGGAGGCGTTGACGAACAGCGCGGTGCAGAGGAAGACGGCCAGGGTGTGCCAGTGGAGGCTGATGTCCTTCTTCAGCGAAGAGCAGCTCAGGTAGCGCTGCTCCTGGAATTTACAGGTGATACAAGTACAGGGTCAAGGAACATGTCGACCCCTGGAATTTAATGCCTTCCTTTATTCTATTATCGTGAAATGTGACTGAATCTTCATGTAAGATTTTATGATAGACCACAGCGCAATTATAATCTCTTGTAAAGTATGTAAAGTAAAAAAACATGACTTACAGGTCCTACTATTGTGATGCTGGTCCCTATAGGACCTACTATTGTGATGCCGGTCCCTACATGACCTACTATTGTGATGCTGGTCCCTATAGTATCTACTATTGTGATGCCGGCCCCTATAGCACCTACTATTGTGATGCCGGTCCCTACAGGACCTACTATTGTGATGCCGGTCCCTAAACGACCCACTATTGTGATGCCGGTCCCTACAGGACCTACTATTATGATGCCGTTCCCTATAGGACCTACTATTGTGATGCCGTTCCCTACAGGACCTACTATTGTGATGCTGGTCCCTATAGGACCTACTATTGTGATGCCGGTCCCTATGGGACCTACTATTGTGATGCCGGTCCCTACAGGACCTACTATTGTGATGCTGGTCCCTATAGGATCTACTATTATGATGCCGTTCCCTACAGGACCTACTATTGTGATGCTGGTCCCTATATGATCTACTATTGTGATGCTGGTCCCTATAGGACCTACTATTGTGATGCCAGTCCCTATAGGATCTACTATTATGATGCCGTTCCCTACAGGACCTACTATTGTGATGCTGGTCCCTATAGGACCTACTATTGTGATGCCGGTCCCTATGGGACCTACTATTGTGATGCTGGTCCCTATATGATCTACTATTGTGATGCCGGTCCCTACAGGACCTACTATTGTGATGCTGGTCCCTAAACGACCCACTATTGTGATGCCGGTCCCTACAGGACCTACTATTGTGATGCTGGTCCCTATAGGACCTATTATTGTGATGCCGGTCCCTACAGGACCTACTATTGTGATGCCGGTCCCTACAGGACCTACTATTGTGATGCTGGTCCCTACAGGACCTACTATTGTGATGCTGGTCCCTATAGGACCTACTATTGTGATGCCGGTCCCTATGGGACCTACTATTGTGATGCTGGTCCCTACAGGACCTACTATTGTGATGCTGGTCCCTATAGGACCTACTATTGTGATGCCGGTCCCTATGGGACCTACTATTGTGATGCTGGTCCCTATATGATCTACTATTGTGATGCCGGTCCCTACAGGACCTACTATTGTGATGCTGGTCCCTAAACGACCCACTATTGTGATGTCGGTCCCTACAGGACCTACTATTGTGATGCTGGTCCCTATAGGACCTATTATTGTGATGCCGGTCCCTACAGGACCTACTATTGTGATGCCGGTCCCTATAGGGCCTACTATTGCGATACTGGTCCCTACAGGACCTACTATTGTGATGCCGGTCCCTACAGGACCTACTATTGTGATGCTGGTCCCTACAGGACCTACTATTGTGATGCCGGTCCCTACAGGACCTACTATTGTGATGCCGGTCCCTACAGGACCTACTATTGTGATGCTGGTCCCTACAGGACCTACTATTGTGATGCCGGTCCCTACAGGACCTACTATTGTGATGCTGGTCCCTAAACGACCCACTATTGTGATGCCGGTCCCTACAGGACCTACTATTGTGATGCTGGTCCCTATAGGACCTATTATTGTGATGCCGGTCCCTACAGGACCTACTATTGTGATGCCGGTCCCTACAGGACCTACTATTGTGATGCCGGTCCCTACAGGACCTACTATTGTGATGCCCGTCCCTATAGGGCCTACTATTGCGATACTGGTCCCTACAGGACCTACTATTGTGATGCCGGTCCCTACAGGACCTACTATTGTGATGCCGGTCCCTACAGGACCTACTATTGTGATGCTGGTCCCTATAGGGCCTACTATTGCGATACTGGTCCCTACAGGACCTACTATTGTGATGCCGGTCCCTACAGGACCTACTATTGTGATGCCGGTCCCTACAGGACCTACTATTGTGATGCCGTTCCCTATAGTCCCTATAGTCACGGCGGCGCTGATGGACCGCAGTGATTGGGTACCTGGACCTCCTTGATGGGCAGAGCCATGTTGGGCACCATGATGAGCAGCAGCAGCGTCCAGACGACCACCGACAGCAGCCAGGCGAAGCCGGCCTCCTGCAGGCGCAGGGAGCGCACGGTGTGGCGGTCCTGCAAGAGAGGGGAGTCCACCATGAGACCCCCGACCCAGCCGGCGGTGGGGGGCCGGTACCACCCTGATCCCAGGACCCATGCTGCCGTCTCACCTGCAGGTAGCGGTTGGTGATGAGGAAGGCCAGGAAGGCGACGGAGGCGTACAGGCTGATGTAGATGCTAACCGCACTGGCCTGGCAGTGGAACACCATGAGCCTCCAGGGCGCCACGCCGAGGTCCTTCAGGACCTTGAAGGGCAGCGCCAGCAGCAGCAGGAGGTCGGCCAGCAGCAGGTTGACCAGGTAGACGGTGGCGCTGTGGCGCTGCTGAAACACAACCAGACATGTCAGCACAAGGGCCGTACCGACCTGCTACCGACCTGCTACCGACATGATAAAGACATGCTACCAACCTGCTACCGACATGATAAAGACATGCTACCAACCTGCTATCGACCTGCTACCGATCTGCTACCGACCTGCTATCGATCTGCTACCATCATGCTATCGACCTGTTACCGACCTTATACCGACTTGCTAACAATCTGCTACTGACCTGCTACTGACATGCTACCGACATGATACCGACCTGCTACCGACATGATACCGACATGATACCACCCAGCTACTGACATGCTACCAACATGCTACCTACCTCCTACCGACATGCTACCGACCTTATACCAACCTGCTATCGACATGGTACCGACATGATACCGACCTGCTACCGACCTACTACCGACTTGCTACCGACCTGCTACCGAGCTGTTACTCACCAGCTACCTGCTATCGACCTGCTACCGACCAGCTACCAACATGCTACCTACATGCTACCGTTATGATACCGACATGATACCAACATGCTATCAACCTGCTACCGACCTGCTACCAACATGCTATCAACCTGCTACCAACCTGCTAACAACATGCTATCAACCTGCTACCGACCTGCTACCAACATGCTATCAACCTGCTACCGACCTGCTAACAACATGCTACAGTCCTGCTAGCGACATGCTACCAACCTGGTAAAGACATGCAACCGATCTGCTACCGACTGGCTCCGAAACGGGTCGAATCACAAGAATTAAACTTACAACTACATTTACGACAAAAATGTATTTACGACTAAATATCTCTGTGGGAGGGCAAGTGACAACCAAGTGACAACTTCCACTTTTCCACGGGTGCAGTTCCTGTACCGACCACCAGGGGCAAAAGTCTGTCACTATGGATCCCAGAGTTAACGTGCTCAACTTTAACGTCCGCAGCTACGTTTCACAGACAGGAAGTCTGGTCTGATGGTCGCGCTGGCAGGAAGTCCCCATGCTGATAACTCCAACATTCAGTCACGTGACCTCCGTCTCACCTCAGCGCGAGTTTCTTCCTCTCACTTCATGTTTCTTCGTCTCGGCTCATTGTTCACCTCAAACCACTAAGTTCAATGTCACATATCGCCCCGTCGCCTATCATCTACAGTCACACAAACGTTGTTAACACGTCTCTTAACCCCGTTTAGTTTCAAAAACAGTTACACCGTACATCATAAGCATTCAAGATAGTATGATATGTGTCCTTGGCAGCGCCGTCGTATAGGGGGGAAAGGTGGTGACAATTACAAGGGCCCACAGCCCACAAGGGCCCACACACGGCCCCCCCCAGTAACCTATGAAAAAATGATTATGCATACATAATACACAATATATACTCATACTAATGAATCCAAATTCAAACAGCCACCAGTCACACAATATTCTCTTATTTAAATTACTTTGATAATTCCCTTTGCCCCTTCCCTTCTTAAAAATGGTTTGGTCCACCCAGCTCTGTGCGAGTGAGCAGCGCGCTACACAAACGTGAGAGCACAGCTGGACTAGATGTACAGTAGCTAGATGGTGGAAAGCTATCATGCCCCCCAAAAAGCACAAATCCGGGCAGGCCCGGTTCTATGAGGATGCATAAGCATTGCACCCTCAGTTTATGTGTTTGCATGCTCAGTTGAAAAGACGAAAAGAAAACTGACAAATGCGCGCGCGTTAAGCCTGATCTATGGTTCCGCGTTAAATCGACGGCGTAGGGTACGCGGCGGCGTGCACCGTACGTTCGCGTCCCCGCGAACGTACGAGAGGAGGAGGAAGATTTTTTTTTTTCATTATGCACTTCGAGAAAAAAGTCGAAATCTCAAGAAAAAAGTTGAAATGTCCGGATTAATGTTGAAGTACAATTTCGAGATAAAAGTCGAAATGTCGAGAAAAAGTCGAAATGTCGAGAATGATGTTGAAGTACAATTTTGAGAAAAAAGTCGGACGGTTCTGACTGATTTATCTACTTTTTTTTTTTCTTTTTTTTTTTTTTAAATCTGTAACTCCAAATTTTCCCATGATGCTCTGAATGTGTCTCTTTCAAAGGTGAAATGTTCCAAAAAAAGGTGAAATTTCGACTTTATTCTCAAAATTGTACTTCAACATTAATCTCGACATTTCGACTTTTTTCTCAACATTTCGACTTTTTTCTCAAAGTGCAAAATAAAAAAAAATCTTCTCTCAAATATTTTTTCTCCTGCATGGCCCTAATACTCTTCCATAAAATTAAACCGAAAGCAAAACTAATGATGTAGGACTAATCAAGTACCCCCTTCCGCGTTCATGGGGTTCAGCAACGCCAGAAGGGAAAGACACCAGCAGCGGTGTGTTGGGGGAGCGGTTCTTGACCCACCTGGGATCTGGGCCCCCGGATGAAGGCCCAGGCTGATAGCAGGTTCCCCGGCAGACCCACCAGGAGGACCAGGATGTAGAGGACGGTGAAGGGGCCCATCTGGTCGCTGAGGATGCAGCGTTGCTCCTCGGCGGCGGCTCCTGCGCTGCTGTTGGGGAACTCAGCCATGGTGAAGCGGCGGTGGAGCTGCAACACAAGAGCCATTTAAAAGCTGTGAAACCACAGAGTCGAGGAGGCTGCAGCTGCTGCAGATGTGATCCTCACCGCGTCTCAGGAAGAGCCGGGATTCTGGTCCGGATGCTCTTCACATCCAGCGCCGTCAGCAACCTCAGAAACTCCTCTGTCAGTCGTTGTTCAGATGAAACTTCAGACGGACAACAATAACTGCATTATTACCTATTTATCTGTTAACCAATTAGAAAAGAGAAACACACACACACACACACACACACACACACACACACACACACACACACACACACACACACACACACACACACACACACACACACACACACACACAGCTACACAGACATATATTATATTCATCCCCGAAGGGAAATTCAACTGTCCAGCAGCTAATCAAAACATAAAAATAAACCACACTTTCACTCAGACAATAAAAGCACATTAATATTAAAATAAACATGAAATATAAGGTTTAAAAATATCATGTAAAGTGAAAACTAAAATATAGTCCAGTTGTGGCAGAGGTGAGTGTGTGAGACTGAGTTCAGGAGGCATTAAACAGTCTTATGGCTGTGGGGATGAAGGATCTCCTGAATCGCTCCGTTCTGCAGCGCAGTGAGCGGAGCCGACCGCTGCAGCTGCTCCTGCTCCTCTGTGGCTCCAGGATGCTGTGGAGAGGGTGTCTGCTATTGTCCATTATAGCTCTCAGTTTGTTCAGTGTGCCCCTCTCCACCACAGATCTTACAGGGTCCACACTCCTGCCCAACACTGAGCCCGCTTTTTTGACCAGTTTGTCCAGTATCCTGGGCCCTCATTTATCAACAGTGCGTAGAAAAGGTCCTAAATTCTGTCGTAGGAGTGAAATTTAGAATGTGTGTAAGTACAAAAAAATCCGGATTTATCAAACGTGCGGACGCTGGTCGTACGCACATCAGTGATGATAAATCCCACCTGTTCTAAATTGCCGTGCTCGTGCACGGTTACCGTCATTTGCATACAGAAACGCATCCAATTGACCATATATGGAGCAACAACAGCTCCCGCTTGGAAGTTTTCAAACTTTATTGAACAAAATTCTGTAGAGTTTACAACAAAAGGCAAATGAAACAAAATAATCAATTATCTACAAATATTCAACATTTGGGGGGGTTGAGAGCAAAAAAAAAAAAAAAAGATACATTTACTGACAAGCTATGGGAAGTGTATTAATAAAAATGAAGAAACAAAGACATCGTTTCAGATAAGCTTTTGGCAATATCGTTTTTTTCACAGTGTTTCTCAATCCTGCTCCTCGTGGGCCCCTGTCCTGCATCATGTTTTAGATGTTTCCCTGAACCAACACACCTGATTCTAATTAAAGGTCCTAATTAGCTTGTCACCAAGGCCTGCACAGCTCTGTGGATGACACAGGTACTTTTATCACGGTGTGCTGAAGCAGGGTAGCATCTAAAACATGCAGGACAGGGGCCCATGAGGAGCAGGATTGAGAAACACTGGTTTAAGAGATGCTAAGTACAGTTTACATTCATTTTTCAGTTGTACAATGGAGGGTTTGCTGTTATTCCATTTGCATTTATGTATGTGATATTTGGCTTGTAAAATAATTATGTTGACCATGTTTGATATATTTCTTGGAAGATTATCCATATAAATTAAGATTTGGTTGGAGTCAAAAGCTCCTGCTTGGAGGTGCAAACACCAATAAAGCTGTTCTGCAGAATAAATGAGTGTTGCATTCCTCCAGGTCACTGGGCAACGACGGGCAACAGAGACATAGTTGCATCGCAGATTATTTGTGCATTGATTGAATGAAATCCATTCATGTCCACGTAACTAAATTCATTGTGTGATGGTGCTTTTATTGCGATTTGGGTGCAATATAGCTCCAATTATGTTTGGGAATCCGGCGATGGCGTGAAATCCTCGTTTAATTTGGGCTTGTTGGTGATGTGTGTATGGAAACTGGGTGTAAATTAGGGCCAGAGAAATTATTGCATACAATACTGCCGGCATGATTCTGCTGCGAAATGCCGCATGTCTCCAATCTGAAATGTTCCGGTGGACAAACATCCCAGGGTGGACAGGAGCTGGATGTGACTGGGATGGAGTTGTAAATCACAGCATAGATCCATCAGAATGTTTTTGGGGAAGCGGTACCTGCTGAGCAGCCGCTCCGTGCGCTCACTGAACAGATCAGCGCGCTCTTTGAAAACGCGCTCTCTGCGGAGCGTGTTTTTGCGGAGCGCACGGTCTCTAAATCCTCCAACAGTGCAAGATAAGCCATGGTACTTGTATTTTCTTTTCAGGTCGTCCTGCCAAAGCTGTCTTTTATAGCTTGTCACACCAATTATTCAAAATGTCTGAATTACTTATGGAGAATTTTTATTAATTGGAGGAAACGGGGAACATGTGCACATGTTCCCCGTTCAGTCACAGCGATCTCAAACTTCACATGTAAAGTTTGAGACTCTTTTAATGGGTTCTATTTGTAGTTTCACTGTTCTACCACTAGGTTTTGTGCGTACGCATGGTCGGAGCTGTGCGTATATTTACACGTTTTTCTGCGCACAAATACATGTTGATAAATACCATACTTTGCGTGGAAATGCTCGTACGCACGCTTTACGCACAGATCTGTGCGTACGCACGGTTGATAAATGAGGGCCCAAACTGTGCGTAGGCATGAATCCAAGCACATTTCCTTTGTACATCCCAATCAACGTGGAATTGAGCGCACGTGTAGGAGTACCAGACTCCTCCCTGTCCACGCCCCCATTTAAATATGCAAATGTATTTAAATAGGCCCTCGAGGGCCGGTTTCCCTGTTTAATTGCACCATGATACAAGGAGCTGTGTCATCAACAGAACTATCCAGACTTTGATGACAAGCTGGTGATGATCATTAATTAGAATCAGGTGTGTTAAAGCAGTGAAACGTCTAAAACATGCAGGGCACCGGCCCTTCTGGGATTCAGTTTGACACCTGTGACATATTTTTTTTTTTTTTTTAATATTCTTTATTTCATTCAAGAAAACAAAATAATTCAATACAAATACAAATATTCTTAACTCGTGAATGAAAAGCAAGCAGAAAGAAGAAGAATCTTATCTGATCTGCCCCTTTTTCCAAGAAATAACTTCACAAATAACATAAATTAATCATATAATCTGTACATTAATGGAATGAAAATGCTTCCTGTTAACGTACACATATTCATCCAGTGATGGTGCTTTTATAGCAATGTGTGTGCCGTCGATAGCTCCGATTACATTAGGAAAACCGGCTAAATATTCTTTCTCTCCTTACTGCGCCATTTGTGATATCTTCTAACACTGCCAAAGCTGCCATTGTTGTTAACGGTATTTCTGCACCACTTTGCTTTTATATCCACTTGTGTAATGGCAGACAGTTGAATGTGTTAATTGTTCATCAGTGTGTCTCTGATGTGCACATCACTCTGAGGGCTACTTGTTTTCACATTATTAACAGTTTCCCAGCATCACCACTAAGTGTCGCCAACGGACCAATAGCTGTGGAAACGTGCGTACGCCAGCCATGAAGTTGGCGTCGGGCACCGCACATTTCCACGGTCATTTCACTCTTGATTCATCTGAACGTTTGCGTGGAAAAGGGCGTACGCCATGTTTTTGTGCGTACGCACCCTTTGTACATGAGGCCCCTGGTGTTTTTGATTGCAAGGCTGCCTCCCCAACACACAGCAGCAAAAAAGAGTGCACTGGCCACCACCGTGTGGTAGAACATGGTCATCATCTCCACACACACATCAAAGGACCTCAGTGTCTGCAGGAAGAACAGGCGGCTACACAGACCGCCACACAGACATACACACACACACACACATAGCCACATAGCCACACAGACATTTACATCGGCCCATTCACCTGCATGCTCCCTCTGTAGTTTAGGGGGTTAGTTGGTCGCGGTAGCTTAGCTTAGTTGTGATTGGGTCTCGGGACCTGGGACGGTTGCTGCTCATGTTTCTGCCGGTTCGGTGTCTGTTTCGTGTCTGTATTTTTTTTCTCTGCTTTTTTATAAATATATGTGACATATTAAAATATATATATATATATATCACATGTATTTTATATAAAAATGCACATAACCAGCATGGTATTAACCATTAATATGTGTGCAGACAAAAAAAAAAAAGAAAAGAGAAACATGTTTCCAGAACTTCCCAGATTCTGCTGAGTATCAGTTCCACAGGGACCAGAAAGACTTCTGAGGTTTTCAGCTCCACAGAGGATCTGGGAGATCCTAAGCACTCACTTGCATCATCTGCAGCTGCAGCATCACCTGCATCACCTGCAGCATCTGCAGCATCTGCATCACCTGCATCATCTGCAGAACCTGCAGCATCTGCATCATCTGCAGCACCTGCAGCACCTGCATCATCTGCAGCATCTGCAGCATCTGCATCACCTGCAGCATCTGCAGCATCTGCAGCATCTGCAGCACCTGCAGCATCAGCAGAACCTGCAGCATCTGCAGCACCTGCAGCATCTGCATCATCTGCAGCATCTGCAGCACCTGCAGCATCTGCATCATCTGCAACACCTGCAGCATCTGCAGAACCTGCAGCATCTGCAGCATCTGCATCATCTGTAACACCTGCAGCACCTGCAGCACCTGCATCATCTGCAGCACCTGCAGCACCTACAGCACATGCAGCATCTGCAGCACCTGCATAATCTGCAGCACCTGCAGCATCTGCAGCACCTGCAGCATCTGCATCATCTGCAGCACCTGCATCATCTGCAGCACCTGCAGCATCTGCATCACCTGCATCATCTGCAGCACCTGCAGCATCTGCAGCACCTGCAGCATCTGCAGCACCTGCATCATCTGCAGCATCTGCAGCATCTGCATCATCTGCAGCACCTGCATCATCTGCATCATCTACAGCACCTGCAGCACCTGCAGCACCTGCAGCATCTGCAGCACCTGCATCATCTGCAGCATCTGCAGCATCTGCATCATCTGCAGCACCTGCATCATCTGCATCATCTACAGCACCTGCAGCACCTGCAGCACCTGCAGCATCTACAGCACCTGCAGCACCTGCAGCACCTGCAGCACCTGCAGCATCTACAGCACCTGCAGCATCTACAGCACCTGCAGCATCTACAGCACCTGCAGCATCTGCATCTTGATAAAGGAGGTTGGGCCTCCAGGACTCAGCGTTCAGGCGCCGTTTACTGTTGTGGTCTCAGCTGCAGTTCCTCTGACACACTACCACACTGTTCTTCTGGTAGAACATGAAAAATGAACTTTATAATAGAATAACTAATTATTTATCCGTACTGATGTTTAGGTTTAAATTGGTTATGCATTTACATATGAATATACAAATACAGTACTGTGCAGAAGTCTTAGGCTCCCTTCTCTTAGTCTATCACAGTTTTAATGACACAAACAGACAGTCTAGGACCCAGGCGCCCCCTTACACCCGATAAAACATCTGCATGGGACCGCCTGCTCACAAACAATTAAATCTGGAAGTCACACAAAGCTCTGCCTTCTGTTTTTGTTCCGAATATTGACTCGTCCAAAGGCTTAATAGGAGTTTTTCTACTTTTAATATCATATATATCCCTATATTTTCTTTTTTTCAATTTTAATAGAGAGACTTAAAAAGAACAAAGAAACAGATAAAAGCAAGACTGGGAGGCCTGATGATAACCGTGTAAGAGGAACCGCACAGAGGTGGTTTGAAGCCCAGTTTTGTCTCAGTGTCATATGGGGTTTGGTTGACTCGAAAAAGGGTGCAGAAGCATAGCACCTCCTCGCGCTGCCTCCTCGGTTGATTTCGTGAGATTGAGTTTACCGCAGGCTTCCAGAGTATATGTAAGGGATAACTTTGCGGAAGCAAAACAGTTCATGCCCCCGCGTCGTCCATATATTTATGATAATGTACACCTCGAATGGCATTATGCCGCTTACACCAAGGTCACTTACTAAAAAACATCAATATTAAATCAATTATTCATGCTTTAATGTGTTTTCAGTTGAAATCCTTAGCTTTATAACAAGCCACAGCTGAGCGGCTGAGCGGACTAGTAATTCATCTCTCGTCTGCAGCCGTTGTAAACTGGTAAGTTACAAAGTTTTTTAACAAGCCATAACTCAGTTTCCTTGGTAAAGCTGGGCATACACTGTGCGATATTTTAAATCGTTTGAGACTGCTCCATCTCACACTGCACGACTAGATCGCAGAGTTCAAAAGTTCACAGCCCACGATTTATGTTCTCACACTGTACGACCCGATGCTCGGATGTGACCCGTCTGCTCACACTATACGATCATAATCCTCACGTCGGACCTCTGTGTACTGGAACTCGAGGCCGGTTTTGGGGCAGGGGTGGGCTGTGCCCACCACCCAAATGTGCGTCCTGCCCACCCGATCAAAGGTTACGGGGATCCTTTATTTTTTTATAATTTTATTTTTTTATATACATAAAAAAAATCCCTAAATATCTGTACCGTTTCTGATTGGGTGGGCACTGCGCATCATTTTTAGACACAACAATGAACGCATACCGCAAAAATTGTGTCTCGGCGGAGGAACCCGTCCCGTCGTCCCCGCAAAAAGAAAAAATCTTTGTGTTCAGAACAGCGCACAGAGCGCACAGTAAAGGCTGATTTATGGTCCCGCGTTACACCAACGGAGAGCCTACGGCGTAGGGTACGCGGCGACGTGGAAATGCTGTCTTTTTTTTCTGCTATTAAAACCTGATTTGTAATGTGAATTTGCAACACTTAAACTACAAATAATAGTTTTTGACGTGACATCAGAGATTGGCCATGCTCTCTGCGAAAGGATGAGGCAAATCGTATCGCAGCACTGCTTCAACTGTGCGATGCCTTCACGAGGAGCGACCAGGATTTCAAACACGCTTGATTTTCTTGCGACCTCACGATTTGTGATCGGGAGCTCGTCGTGAGGTGTTAATCTCTCGTCGTTACCCCACGTATACTGCAGGAGGCATGACCAACGATTGGGTCAAAATCCGTCCCGATCCAAAAAATAGTCGCACGACTGGAAAATCGGCTCAAAACGAGCCGATAATCGCACAGTGTATGCCCGGCTTAACACCTGAGGGTCTGACTAATACCTGGAACAATCACTACCGTCCCATAAGGTCCTTATGCAATGGACACAGTGTTGACTTCTCCAGTAAGTAGGGCGGACCTGAGATACGGGAGATATTCTAGTCCGATATTCTAGAATCTAGATATTCTATACCTCCTTGTGCCGTTTCTCTGTTTTCTTTTCATTTTCTTTTCTCTCCTCTTCTGCATCCCAGTCATCAAAATTGTTAAATTCACCAAATACATTAAAATAAATTACAAAATCACTCATGTTGCCACCCTCTGTAGCCGGCTCGTTCTTCTGTGAATCTCCGTTGCCGTGGTTACCACCTGGCAGTTGATCCAGCGCAATGATATTCAAGTTATCAGGCAATTTGACCGAACTTGTTTTTCTAGGTGTAGGTTATAAGTTATAACCTACACCTGCCAGCCAATCAGAATTAAGTATTCACACAGACCTTGGTATAAGCTCATTTAAAGTTGTACACCTCGCCATGTCGCCTTCTTTATAGAGTTTCAGATTAAAAGCATGAGCCGTGTCAAATACGATGGAAAGTCTCTTCGGTCGTGCTTCAAACGTCTTCTCAAA